>NC_051433.1:27421706-27439081 GCF_001649575.2 Kryptolebias marmoratus | reverse complement strand
ATATATATATATATATATATATATATATATATATATATATACATACATACATACATACATACATACATACATGTATATACTTGAGACTTAAGAAGGCACTGTTGTGTCATCCAAACAAAAGTGATTCCAAACCTGATACCTTAGCTATGCTTTTGAAGAGGATCTGGAATGTTAAAGGTTTAATATAAAAAACAGTTGTTTTGTCAGCTTAGAAAGAGTTATAAAGACAAGGTTTTAATCACACTTTCCTGGCACTTTTAATGCCTCAGATGGGGACAGGATGTCTATTTCTAGGTCACTCATTTGGAAACCAACCAATAAGACTACAGGATACTTGATTCCTATTGGGATAAAGAAAAAGGTCTTATCTGTGAGTTTTTCAATGTGCAAGGGAGCGCAACATGGGTGAAGGGTGTTGTAGTTGTAGATGGGTGATCCTTTGGTTAGAATAAAAGGGGCTTCTGCAAATGAGTCAGTGTTTTAGTCCACACAGGCACTAAACCGGTGTCTCCAATGTTCTACTCAGGATGGGAGACTGACAAAGTGAAAAATTCAACACAATCTGCTGGCTTCCTTAGATAGATAACCTTTACTAATTGGCATTTTCTGATATATGTGAATGTTTTTGTACATTGCCTTGATATGCCTTTTGTTTTGAATTGGTGCTTTATAAATAAACTAAACTGAATGATGTGTCAAATGTTTTCATTGGTGAGAGGTCTGGATTACAGGCAAGTCAGTTCAGCACCTTCACCTCCTTCGACTATGAAGCCATGCTGTGGTAATGAATGCAGTATCTAGTTTAGCATTGTCTTGCTGAAATATGCAAAGCCTTCCTTGAAAAAAAAAGGGTTGTCTGGAGAGCATGTCGTTCTAAAAGCTGTATATGCTGTTCAGCACTGATGGTGCCTTTCTAAAATGTATAATCTGCTCATGCAAGAGGCACAACTGCACCCCTATGCCATCTGTGACCCAGGCTTTTGAACTATGCACCAGTGAAAAGCTGGGTGGTCTTTGTACTTATAAGTACTGAGGAAATGGTGTCTGTGAAAAAAGAATTTCAAATTTTAATTTTGTCTGACCACAGAACAGATTTCCAGTTTGCCTCAGTGCATTTGAAATGAGCTTTGACCCAGAGAAGACGGTTGCATTTCTGGATGGTGTTCACATAGCTTCTTTTTTGCATGATAGAGCTTTAACCAGCATTTGTGGATAAAACAGTGAACTGTGTTATAGAAAATGATTTCTAGAAGTGTTCCTGATCCCTGATGGTGTCCAGAAGAGATCTGTCTTTAATGCAATGCCGCCTGAGGGCCCAAAGATCACGGGCATCCAATATTGACTTTCAGTCTTGTCTTTTGAGCACAAAGATTTCTACAGATTCTTTAAATCTTTTGATGATAATAAAAACTGTAGATGGTGGGGATTTCCCAATTTCTTCCCAATTTTCTATTGAAGAATATTATTTTGGAATTTTTCCACTATTTTCAGGCACCATTTTTCACAGACTGGTGAACTTCTGCCAATCTTTACTTCTGAGATATTTAGCCTCTCTAAAATGCCCATTTTACCCTCAGTCCTCTTACTGACCTCCTGCCTAATATTGGAATTAGAGACAATATACTTCACAAGCTTTTCCCTTTTAGGTCCTGTTATTTTCACAGCTTTTCTGTTCAGAATCGGAATAAGAATATACTTTATTGTCCCTAAGGGGATATTTGTCATGGACTCAGGGGTGTATATTACATAGTAGCAGCTGCCCAAACAGACAATAAATACACATACAATTCATATAAACAGCTTAAAAAAACCCGAACACCAAAGTTATTGCACACCTTCCAGGCCTCAACATATTGTCTATTTAAGATTTTGATTAAAAATTTTGATGGAGGTGGGTACTTCATTATTGCTTGGTAAAATAAAAACATGATTTTATTGACTGACACAAAACATCTTGAGCATACATGGTCAACATGGTCACTCCAGTTTAAGAGGTTATCCAGGTGAATACCCAGATACCTATAAGAAGTGACCTGATTTATCTCCTGGCTGTGGATGGACAGTGGGGTATGATCCCAAATACTATCTTCTCTGTTTTTGTTTTTTTTTAAGTTAATGATCAGATAATTCCTATCACACCAATCAACAAATCTATTTACCTCTGTAAAGTACAAAGACAGGTCTGAGTTCTGGTAAAGCAGGCTGAGAATGGCAGTGGTGTCGTAAAATTTAAAAACCAAATTGCCTGGAAGACTGTTGGTACAATCGTTTGTGTAAAGCGTGAACAAGACTGGTGAGCTTACACAGCCCTGACATACCACAGTGCTGATGCCTTTGGATTCTGAAAACGAGTCGTTAATCCTAACATTTTGGGTTATATCTAGTAAAAAAGAACAAAACCACCTAGTAATAAAAGGATTAACAACCATCTAAATCATTTTCTGTAAGAGCAGATGAGGCTGTACTGTATTAAAAGCAGAACTGAAATCAATAAATAAAAGGCGTACATAAGCCTTGGGATCCTCAAGATGCTTAAGTGTTAGGTGGGTGATGCTATTGATTGTGTAACCCCCATGAATGTATGTAATATTGTTGTTAGTAGTATTTTGTATATTTTTTGTTTCTATTATTATGTTTTTGTCTTTTAATTCAATGCACCAGCAAATTCCTTTAGATTTTTTTTTTTTTTTTTTTTGCTACCAGAAACCACCAGTAGGTGGCGTGGGGGTTTACACTCTGGTTTAGACAGCAGAAAAAAAAGAATGTGAGTAGAAGAAGAAACCATAGCTGGCTGCAGCACGTTGTGCTAAGCGTTTTCATAGTCAGAAGAAAGAAAAGAAACAAGTTACATGATAAACTGATGATTTCTAGTCATGGTTGATTGAATAGACGAGAAGTGACCTGATTCTTGTAGTTAAATTAATTTCTGCAGTGATTTTCTCCAGTGAGTGCAGTGATAAACTTTTGCAACCTGAAAGAAAGCTAATGCTAACTACTGCACTAGCAATACTGCCCCGTATGTTCCAACAAGGAAAAAAACAAACAAACATAAAACCAATCAAAGAAATGTGTAACATTGGAATAATAGAATGGTTTTTCACTATATTCCACTGTTGTTTTGTTATACAAACTTATAATGGTTGTTATATAGTGTGATATGTTTTCTGCAAGCTTGCCATTATTTAATTCATTTTAATTCGGGCCCCTGTAGTAAGGTGAGCCCATCTGTGTGTGCATATGTGTGCCAGCCACTTGGAATGTGCTTTTCTCAGTTTAAATGTTTGTGTGCGAATGTGTGTCTGTATAGGTGTGAGAGATAGTAGGCACATCTGTGTAATAACCTGGGATTGGATGTGTCGGGTCATTTCTACAAGTGTTAAAGAAAGCAGGGACGAGGGATAGGCAATCTGATGAGCCGAGACTATGCTTGGTGGGGGAAAAAAGGGGGAATGGATGAGAAATTAAACTGACTAGAGGAGGCAACATGGTTGAACCACCTCTGAACAGGGGGCAAAAAAGCCATCTTCAACTGAGACATAGAATGGAATAAAATGATACAGTATAAAAAATACTTTCTGAATCACAGATACAAGAGTAGAACTGAAAAGAAGGATGGACCAAAGGCCAGAATAATGAAATAATGATGAAGAAGAAATACAAAAGTAAGATTAAAAACCTAACATTTATTAAAGGAATGCATATTTCTTAACTGCCTTTCATGCCAGAGTTATAAGAAGATTTTAAGATAATTTTCTGTTGATAAATGACATTATCCATTTTGGTCAGATCATGAAAAAACATGCACAATCTCATGCAATATTACAAGATCTCAAACAATGTGTTAGTTCTTAGAGAATGTCCTGTGAATGACTCAGCTACTACCACAGACAGTGCTCAGTCAAGTTATATTCATTTTTGTGTTGGAGTTGAGTATTGTCGGGATTTGGATTTTGGTTTTCTGTTTGTTGTCTTCGTGTTTCTGTTGGTGTTTATTGGTTATTTTATTCTGTTATCTTGTTAGTTTGGTTCAGGTTTTTTCTGTCTTTGTCTCTTGCGTCTGTGTTTGTTTCCTGTCACCATTCATGCCTCCTCAGTCTCTCTCTCTCTGTCTCCTGGCCACACCCACCTCCACCTGTCCCTACTTTGTAATCACGTCACCTGTCTCCACTTACCTCATCATCTTCAGTGTTTAAAACCCGCTCACTTATGTCAATACTCCGCTGGTTCATTGTTGTTTGTTTGTTTCTGTGTTCCTGGTTTCCGTCTCTGTGCCCGTTCCTGTTTTCATTGCTCCATGTCCTATGTTCTCACCTTTGTTATCATTTAGTCTCTGCTGCCATGCCTGCTTTTGTTTTGTTGTTCTGTTTGTTTTTACTTAAATAAATTAGTTATTTAAAATGAGTCTGCGCTCAGGGCTCGCCTTCATCTCCACAGAACCTGACAAATATAAGTTGGAGATAACAGTCAGTGATGATTTGTGTGTCCTTGTATGTTTTTAGGGGCCTGGAATAATAACCCTTCCAGAATCCAGTTCTCCAGGATATGTTCTACCAACTCATGGTCCGGTTTTGTGTCACTTCAAGCACATCAGTAAACATGGCAGCACATGATGAGGCCCTGTCATTTCTGTTATTGAAATATATATTGAACATTCTTCTCACACAGAATCATCAGAAGAAAAACACCCGTGACTTTGTCTGACTATAGTTATCTGCCAACTCACTTTGGTGTCCTTGAGAACAATACCCTTATTTACATCTCAGAGTTTGTTGTTTGATAGGCTTTGAGAAATAAAGACTCTTTCAACTCCTTGGGTGACAGGTGTTGTACTCTTATAATATGACCAAAACTATAATTTGCTCTACAAAAGAACAAAGGGGGGTAAATGATTCCTTCTTAGGGTACAATGAAGGTGGTCAGAACAGCTGAGAATTTATTTCAGCAGTTAGCATCATGTCTGTCCATCAGTGTCTGTGATCAACTAGTTTGCTGGTTGAGTTAAGTATGTGGGTTGTGCCCAAGAAAATATTGCCAAATTTACTCTGCCAATGCCAAACAGCTTATTTTGCTATTGGCTCTTGTCAACAGCAGCTTCTGGTACCCCAGGTACTGACAGGTGACTGATTGGCATCTGAATGCCAGCAACTGTGAGCATGGACTTTTTTGCAGTGGACAGTTGATGTTTGCTCCAAGCATGCCACATTTGTCTGACATAAATGACTTATGTACCATAGGGCAATTTCAAGTTGGTGTTCAGCAAATAGTTGTGGCATTATTAAGAGTTAGCCTTTGTACCATCTCCAATTTGAAGACCAAGTTCCATATAACTGGGGATGTCAGAGACAGGTTCCAAAGTGGGTGTCCCAAGAAGACGACACTACAAGAACTTTTCCTCACTCTGTCAGCACTTAAGAATTGTAGGCACTCTTGTACAGATTTGCAGTCAAGGTTTGCTGGATGTTATAGCCAACAGCTCTCTACCCAGACAATCCGTAACAGACTGCACACAGCCAATCTCTGGTTTCAGAAGGCTGCTGGGAGGCCTGCCATGTCCTCCCTTCATGGTAAGGCCTATTGTCTGCTGTCTGCCTCATGTGTACTGGAACCTGAACATGTGGAAGGACATGTTCAGTGGCAGTTAGATGCTGATTGCTGCACCAATAGGGTAACGGTTTTTGGTGGGGCAGTGTAATGGTGTGGCAGCATCTCCTACACTGGAAAAACAGTCTGGGACAATCTGGAGAGAATGGAGGATGGAATGACTTGCCTGCAGTTCCGACCTCCGAAGTTCCCCTTCTGAGGACCCATACAATAGCCATAAACTGTTGTTGACTCTAAACAAGAGTTACATCCCCTTCTCAGTCTTCTTGGCCCCAAAGATGAAACTAGGGTGTCAATTCTACTACTTAGGAAGAAATTTACATTCTGAGAAGAGAACAACCAAAGACCTGGTTAAACTAAAAAAAAAGATAACGCCTTCAGTCTACGGACATTAAAGGGACGATCACATTCTTTTAGACCTGGAAAGGAAGTATCACAGTGGGATGGGATTCTGGCCCCTGCTCATTATAGTCTGGACTGTATGATCAAATGTGCATTTCCTAATCTGTTCAAAATAAGTTTCTGGACTGCAATCTTCATGTTAAAGTGTGATATTGTGCTAACTTTTCTTTCTTTTCAGTTACAAGGACAACCACAGATTCTTATTTTAAAATTACAAGAGTAACACTTCATCTTTAATGTGTGTATTTGTCTATACATTTTCTGTTTTGCTTTCATTCATATGCATATCAAACTTCATGTGAGAAAATTTAATTTAATCACTGATAAGTCTGCTTCCCCTTTTTGCTAATTAAACTTAATTTTGAGGCAGAAATGGAATGCAAAGCCCTAATCACCTTTAGTTTTCTCCTCTCTCCTTTTTTGTGCATAAGTGTCAAAACTCCCCGTCTGAGAAGGGTTACTGCTCATTGGCTAAATGACCACAGAAACTCCTGCCTTCTTTTGAGAACCGCGGCTCTGATTGGACGATCGGCGTGCAAAGCCCAACCCCCAGCTTTGTTTAAAAGTCTAGCACGGCTTCCTCTGCTCATCTCTCCCCCCCTTTGCTCTCATCTGTTTTTAACTTTTTTTCTCTCTTCTCTCCACTTTGCTTTTGTTTTGTTTTTCGTTTGTTTTGTTTTTCTGTGTTGCTGACTTCATCGCATTTTCATTTTAAACCAAATTTTTGTTGTTAAGAAGTTTTTCAGTTTATTTCGGCAGTCAACATTGACAGTAATTTAGGAAGTCAGTTAAATAAGTAACAGTCAGAGCTTTTATTGAACTCCACTGCGTTGTCTTTGTGAGATCGACTTTTCACCCCAGCCTAACTATCAAGCCAGCTTTGAATGGCCATCTGAGGGTTGTTCACCTGCCTGCTGAGTACTACTGTTTGGACCACCGGAACCAGCCGAAGGTTCGACTCAGTTTCTGCTGAAGGAAAGTGCCCTGTAGATGACATCTTCTGGTCACCTTCCCCCGCCGTGGCCTAAAAGTTCCTGGCTGGTACCAAGAGACAGCGGCCAGACAGATTCTTCTCTTGGTAGGATAAACTCTCCGAACTGTTTGCTGGCCTGCTTTTGATGGTGCTCTAAGCTGGTCCATATAGTTAGTCTCATTCAGGTGGTCAAATCCATAATAATAATCGTCATTTTCATTACGCAAAGTTAATTTTTCAAACCCCCTTCTGCCTCAAAATTTGAACTTCTTTGATGTAATTAGACTTTCTGTTTAACCTTCATGCCATTGCAACCCCTCAGTCAGAATTTGATTACCATATTCAAACATGTAATGTTTTCATAACCTGCCAGAACTTGTGTTATATTTGTTTAATTAATAAAAGTTACATAAATATTGCGAAAACTTACCTCAGTTGTGTGTGTTTTGATATGATATGATTTTAATCCGAAGTGAAGAACTCATGATTTAGGGTAGTTAAATGTTGAGACTGATAATAAAAAATTATAGATTCATACAATATTTCCCTCTTTGAGAGGGTGGTGCCCCAAGGTATTATAATTTATGAATTATTAACAATTCAAAAGTCCTAATCTCATAATAAAATATACCCTTTCCCCTACACGCTGACAACTTTTCTGGGATCTAAAAAGGTTAATAACCACCTCCATTAAAGATTTGTTAGCTACACTTGCTGTTAGCCAGTCCTTTCTCTGCAACCAGGTAACAGGAAAAACTTCAGTTTTGCTGCTTTTCCTATTATGAGTATCCTTTGGTCCATCCGGCCCAACCTCTTCACTTCCGTTTTCCCCCACAAAGACATTAAGGAAAACAGGTGAGAAATAAAATAAAATAAAAAATCTACCTCGTTTATGTTTATCTTGCACACCATAGTAGTTATGTCAGTCTACGACAAACCACGCCCACATACACTCACGCTCGAGGCACATTATTGTCTATCTACCTTCATTGGCTAAAGCCTGAGGCCTTGGGCTGATCCTGGGTTGAACTAAATTAGCCCAAATGAGCAGCAAATGGAGGGAAAAGACATCTCTCAATCATTCTTCACCAAGAAAGACATTAAATGAACTGAATTGGAAAGACTCAAGGGTTTTCTCAAGACTGTTTGGCACCGGTTTTGTTGTAAATTTCACAAAATGTGATAACAGTATTTTTAATTTGTGTTTATTAGGTATTTTAACATTTTTATTGTAAAAATGTTAAAATGTTGTAAACACCAGGGAGGGCTTAGCCCTACTAGCCCATTTATAACCAGCCATCCCTGCAGGTAAGTAAATTAAAAGTTTTATTTCTGTCTGGGAGAGGCCACGGGGAAACGAGTAGCTGCAACGACAGGATATGGGTGAGTAGAGTTAACTTGAGATCGTAATTGCAGAATACTTCTGGAGATTCTTCTTACTGTGAAATGTCTTTTTCTTTAGGCTCGAGAAGGAGGAGGATTCCATGTCCAATTGGTAAGTGTCTATCCAGAGAGGTTAGTCGAGCTGAAGAGTGGCAGGTCTGAGCAAGGCAAGTTAGTTGAGCCAGGAAAAGATCCAAATGGTTATTGATGAGGTTAATGTTGATCTATGGATTCTACAACAGGAGAATGGATCCACTTACTGCTTTCCGGGAAGCACGAGGATTGCTGAAGACACAAGGTAAGTTCTTAAAACATTAAAGAGCTTGTTTGTTCAGTCTAGAGGCTTGGGGTTGGACTACTATATGGCATACAACATTCCATCGATGAGTTCTGGTTTGGCTGCAGCTTAAATACCCGCCAGGTGGTGATCAGTTGTCATCAGGCACAGCTGAAGGTAATTCAACCACTTGGAGCTGCAATGATGGAAGTTAAAGGCACAACAAACTAGAATCCTCATAGCTAGTACTTGTTTTATTACCAGATGGAGTTTATAATGAAAATGTTTTTTTTTTTCTGAATATTTTTCTGTCTATTGTTAATAAAGAACTTTAAATTTTAAATGTGAATTGTAATACTTTCTTTAGTCCATAATCCATAATTTAAGATGTGGACCTTTACCTTTATCCTGTCTCCGAGTCTGGTTTTGGCTCCGCTCCTATGGCTACTACTCTGGTTTATGTCAGAATGCTCCAGCCAAAACTAGCCCAGAGCGGTTCTGACTCCATAACGATCTAGTAGTTCCGATATCTAAGACTTGAAATTCCTGGACAAAACTTTTTTTTTTCCTCACTCCCAGGCCTGTACCCTGAATGTGGGCAAAGAAAGTCACGGAGAGAATGGCAGAATCCACGACTCGATCCAAACTCACGGAAGCAGCGTCACAACTAGCCTGACATGAGTCCATGTTAAACGCCTTAAGCGAGCAACAACGATTGGTTTCCGGAAGGCTCGACTAGCTAACAATGTTAACCCAAGAAATCCATCAAAAATGATCATCTGTGATACAACCTACACCGGCTGCTTCAACTTCCGCTTCCGCCGCTATCCCAGCGTCACATCCGGGCCAGGAATCCGCTCATTTCTGGGAGGTTCCCTCGCCCACTCCTGAACACTTCTCTGGGGAAATCGGGAAATGTGCGGGTTTTCTTCTACAATGTTCTCTGGTTTTTTATCGCTCTCCACAATCTTTCTTCGATGATGCCTCCAAGATCTCCTACATCATTGGCTTATTGAGGGACAAAGCGTTAAGGTGGGCGGAAGCTAAGTATAGCTTTCAGGCTTTTAGCCAAACCCCATTTAATCAATTCATTGAGGACTTTGAACAAACGTTTTGGACCAAGTACAATGAGACAGAGATTACACAGAGGCTGTGGAATTTGAAGCAAGGAAACAGATCAGTAGCTCAATTCGCAATCGACTTTTGGACTCTGGCAGCTTCTTCCGGCTGGAACTTGCAGGTATTAAAGGGGGCCTTCATCATTGCCTTACAGGAGTCCCTCAAGGATCAACTAGCCAGGAGAGATGAGCCACACTCATTGGAGGAGTTAATCGCATTAACCATTCATCTCGACAACTGGCTACGTGAAAGACAATGCGAGACAGCCTTTAAGTTCCAACTCACCAGGCCGCTTGCGACTCATTCACTCATCAGTGATCCAGATATGGAGCCCACTCTTCCAGGAATGGAGCCAGAACACATGCAGCTGGGTCATGCCAGACTGAGTGTGGAGGAGAAACAACGTTGCTATGAATCCAAGGAATGTTTCAACTGTGGGGACAAGAGACATTTCCGTAACAAGTGCCTGTTTCTGTTAAAAGGGCAGGCTCACTAGGCGACCGAGGGGTGGTAGTGAGTAGTCTGTCTCATCCCCTCGGCTCTTGGTTCAACCTCCATGCAACCCTTACTAATGAACATTACAAGACTTTGGTGCACACATTGGTGGATTCTGGAGCAGAGCAAAACCTTATTTCAGAAGACCTCGCTCTCCATCTGCAGCTCCCCCTACAGGAAATAACCACCTCGCTACCTGTCATGGATATTTCAGGCCAAATCATCACCCGAATCAAACATCGAGTGTCCAACCTTCATTACCTCTGGTAACCACCGGGAATCAGCCGAATTCTTGGTTTTTCATCACCCACGCCCCAGATGATCTTAGGTTTCCCGTGGCTAAGGAAACACAACCCAGATCGAGAAAAGGATTAGGTCTTGGAGCGATTTCTGCTTAAAGAACTGCCTTCAATCGGCCATGTCTGCTCTCCCACAGAGAAGAGAGGCTCCTGAGAAAATTGACTTGTCAAAGGTTCCACCTCAGTACTACGACCAAGCTCCTGTATTCAGTAAGACCAAGGCCCTTAAAGCTTGTCAGAGCAAGAGTTCTGGACTGGCTTCATTCCAATCAGTTTTCATGTCATCCTGGTATCAATCAAATGCTAAGTCTAACTGCCAGATACTTTTGGTGGCCTTCCCTATTGGCTGATGTTAAAGAGTTTGTGACAGCTTGTTCCACATGTGCCCGATTTAAGAGCAGCAATCGACCTCCTGCAGGCCTCTTACAACCATTACTGGTTCCCAGTTGTCCATGGTCCCACATTGCACTGGACTTTGTCATTGGTTTGCCCCTGTCTCAAGGTAACATCGTCATTCTCACTATTATAGATCATTTCTCTAATTTGGCGCATTTCATTCCCTTGTCCAAGCTTCCCTCAGCACAACTAATGATCCAACATGTGTTCCGCATCCATGGCATCCCGGTGAACATAGTATCCGACAGAGGCCCTCAATTCGCATCCCAAGACTGGAAGTCATTTTGCAACTGTCTCGGAGCAAAGGTGAGTCTCACGTCTGGGTACCATCCTCAATCTAATGGCCAAACAGAACGCTGTAACCAGGAACTGGAAGTCGCCCTCAGATGCCTGGCCAGTGACAACCTGTCCACTTGGAGCAAACAACTAACTTGGATTGAGTATGCCCACAACACACGTTTCATCTGCCACAGGTTTGTCACCCTTCGAGGTCTCCCTGGGTTACAACCCCCCGCTATTTCCTAGATTTGAAACTGAAATCTCTGACCCCTCAGTCCAGCCCCATCTTTGCACGTGCAGGAGGATTTGGAGGCAAGCAAAGCGAGCCCTCATGCGAACTATGGAACAAAACAAGAAGAGTGCAGATCGGCATCGTTCCACCACTCCTACCTACCAGGTCGGGGACAGAGTCTGGTTGTCAACAAGGGACATTCAACTAAGAGGTACTTCTAAGAAACTGGCTCCCCGATTCATTGGTCCTTTCCTGGTGGAACGTATTATTAACCCCACCTCTGACCACCTTAGGCTTCCTGCTACCATGCGTATTCATCCCACCTTTCATGTGTCACAACTAAAACCAGAAGTACTGAGTCCTCTTAGCCCGCCTACCGTCCTCCCCCCTCCCGCCCGTCTGATCAACAACCATCCAGCTTTTACAGTAAGCCGTATTCTGGACATTAGGGGTAGGGACAGAGGTTTCCAGTACCTCGTGGACTGGGAGGGTTATGGACCAGAGGAACGATCATGGGTTCCCAGGTCTTTTATCCTGAATGCAACATAAATTTCCGATTTTTACAGAGCTCATTCAGAGAGGCATCCCAGATCGCCAAGAGGCGATCATTGAGGGGGAGGTACTGTGAGGATCTGGAGTTTGACCGCCCTGTGGGCGTTGCTTCTAACCTCCCTCTCCCCAGCTGTTGACAATTTCCACTAACGAGCAGTACCTGCATTTAAGCCTTCGGCTGGTTCCAGATCTTCAATGGAGCATCATGCCTTATTGGTTAGAATCTCAGCCACCAGGTTCTAATGCTGAGCTCTCAAGCTACGATTAACCTTGGTCTTTATGTTTTTTGCAGAAAACGAGGTAAATGGACTCAGGTGTGTGGGAGCAATCACAGGCAGGTGGAGATGGGCGTGGCAGGGAAACCGAGAGAGAGTGCCTGGGGAGGAGTAAACGACAACACAAACACAAGAGACAGACAGAATCCCAACAGAAACGAAACAATATAAATAAACCCAGATCACTAAATGAAACAAGACGAAAACAAAGAAAAACCCCAAAACTCCAAATCCCTACAGACCTCTTTGGACCCTTTGCCTATCTGGACTTATCTCCTGTACAGCTCGGACGAACTTACCTGTTGTTGGACCTCTGGACTCCTTACCTCCTGGACCGCTCCTGGATAAACCCTGCTTCGCCTTCATGTCACGATCTCTCCTCACATCACAGGAAATACGAATAAACAAATCCTGTACCCGAGACTCACTTTGCTCCTTTCTGCTTTTCAGATCCTCCTGGTTTATTCCACTGTACATACTAGCACCTGTAAAATAAATTACTTACCTTTATCCTGTCTCCAAGTCTGGTTTCGGCTCCGCTCCTATGGCTACTACTCTGGTTTATGTCACTTGGGTCGGTACCAGGAGGGCAGAGAGCGAGGAACAAAACCAGGGGAGCAAGCGAGGGGGTAAGGTCCAAGAGACAGGTGGGGGTCGATGTCCAGAAATCCGTAAACCAGCAAGTGTCCGACAGGGGCAAGGTGTAGAGGCAAATCCAAGAGATGTGAACAGGGTGAACAGGATCATTGCAATATTAGCTAAAAGTCCAAGAGTAAAACTAAATTAAAATTTGCTGTCAAAATTAAACCTGCCAGTGACACCATCAACAAAATAAAAAGATAAAGTTTTAAAATAAAGGAATAAGTACAGGGTTTTTAGAGCCAAGGCCACACAGACAATTCGATTAAGGTTGGATTTTTTTGCCTTTTATTCCCTTCAAAAGTTCATAACTGTTGATATCCCTGAGATTCACAAACTAAACATAAAAAACACAAATTCTCCAGGTTGTAAGATGATTTGATTTATGCTATTTATTTGCTTCCTATGCATGAATGTGTATGTCTGTGCATGTAATCACACCCATTTATATTTGCCAGGTTCACTTTTTTTCTGCATATACAGTATCAATACACTGCTGCTTTGCTCCTAATTAAGATGTATGAGTCACAATGAATGCTTATGTGTCTTGTTGTTGTTGTCTGCTACACATGAACAATGGTGTCTGCATTGTATTTGGCACAGCTGAGTGGTTTTCCAGCCAAGATTGTTGACTAATTTAAGATGTCACACATACTCACTTGCTCAAGCTTTCCACACATTTACTCTGCTCTAAAAGCAGGTCAAATGGGAGTCTTTTGGGCTAGTCTGAGCAAATCTAGTCATTTTTGGGGAGTTGGGGTCCTCACCCTAGGTGGCCTGCAGCCTTCTTGGGGGATAACGTCTTGACGTAGTGTCGAGGAGAAATCGGATTTACTGACTTTTCTAATTTTTGTCTTTTATTTTTTTTTTCCATTTTTAATCATATAACCTGTAACTGGGATATAACCTAATTTTTACACCTTCAATAAAGTTTGGCCGTGAGGCGTATACCTGATCGGTGACTCCTGGGTTCTTTCCTGCGTCCTCGGTAAGTTCTTGAGTGTGCTTTCTCTCTCTGCTGGTTCATTCCTGGTGTGGTGGCACAATAAGGGCACGAGCTGAGCTAAGTTAGGGGTGCCAGGGTGCCAGGGTGCCAGGGTGCCAGGGTGCCAGGGTGCAAGGGTGCCAGGGTACCCCCCCCCCTTCCTGGTTCCAGTCTAAAAGCCTCAGAGAGGAGTGACAGAGGGGATCCGGGGCTCATCGCGGGCGCGGGCTCCGTTTCGCCTGTCGTCTCTTGGCTAAAGGAGCAGTGATTCACCATCTGGAGCCACGTGTCAATCGGTCAAGTTGCATCGCTGTTTTTTTTTTTCTATTAAATCCTACTCATCTGGTAGTCTGACAAGTCTGTCACGGTAACTTGGGACTTGTCGGACGTCTGGGTGGTTCACAGTAGGTGAAAGGTATGGGCCGCAGACCTCCCAGCAATGGGCTGGATTCACAGTGAGCACAAAGCAAGCGGGTGGATTTGACTCAGCATCAGGTGTTGACTCAAGCTGTCTGGACCTCGGGCCTTTCCACACAGCCCTATAGTGTAAATGTTCACGATTTATAATATTGTTCTTCATACATCAGAGTTAATCATGGAGTTTCTCAGGGTTCGGTGTTTGGACTAGTACTCCTTAATTTTATGTACACTCACCAGCCACTTTATTAGGTAAACTTTTCAATTCCTTGTTAAGACAAATAGCTAATCAGTCAATCACAGCAACTCAATGCCTTTAGACATGTGGACGTGATGAAGATGACATGATGAAGTTCAAATTGGGCATCAGAAAAGTAAAAAGGGGGATTAAAATGACTGAATGTGGCCTTGATGTTGCTGCCAAACAGGCTAGTCTGAGTATTTCAGAAACTGCAGATCTACTGGGATTTTTAAACACAACCATCTTTGGGATAAGAAATGAGAAGAAAATATCTAGTGACTGGCATTTGGACAAATTAATGTCAGAGGACAGAAAAGAATGGGTATACTGGTTTGAAATGACAGAAAAGCAATAGTAGCCCAAATAACTACTTGGTAAAAACAAAGGTATGCAGACTATCATCTCTGAACCACAACATGGCCAGTCCTAAAGCAGATGGGCTACAGCAGCAGAAGACCACACTGAGTACCACTCCTGTCAGCTAGGAACAGGAAACCTAAGCCAAAAAGTTGAAAAAGTATTGCCTGCTCTGACGAGTCTCAATTTACTGAACTCCAATGGCCTCCACAGTCATCAGATCTAAGACTAACACCTAACACCTTTGGGATGTGAGGGGAAGGGAAACTCACATCAAGGATGTGTGACTGACAAATTTGCAGCAACAGCATGATGTTATTATGTCATCTATCATGTTATTATGAACTGAAATCTCAGGAATGTTTCCAACAACTTGTTCGGTGTATGATATGAATATTAAGGCAGTTTTTAGGTGAAATGAGGGTTGAACCCAGTACTAGCAGAATGTACATAATAAAATGGCCAGTGAGTATATACACACACACACTACTGGTAAAATACATTCATGGAAAAATAAGCCCCTGCACGTCATGCACCACCGACAGATTGAGGAGGTAGCTGATTTCAAACTTGATATCAACAAATCCTACCAGTGGGTATAGAGGGCTGGACTGAAGGACAGCACAGAGACACTAATCATAGCAGCACAAGAACAGGCCTTCAGCACAAGAGCAATAGAGGCCTGGGTCTATCATACAAGAATGGACCCAAGATGCAGATGTGCAAAAATGCCACTGAGACAACCCAGCACATAATAGCAGGATATAATTTGTTGATAGACAATGTGTACACAGAATGCCAAAACTAAATAGCTGAAATAGTGTACAGAAACATCTGTGCTAAGTATGGACTGGAGATCCCACAGTAAAGTGGGAAACTCCACCAAGGGTCGTGGAAAATAGCAGGGCTAAGATACTGTGTGTAAGGATTCCAGTCTGCTGTGCCTTTAATTACCTTCTTTGCAGCTCCAAGTGGCAGGCGGAGCTAATTTTGCTCAGCTGTGTTGAACCATGTCTGATCACCACCTGGCGGGTACTAAAGCTCCAGTCTTTTCAGAACTCATTGTTGGAAACTATCATGAGTATACTAGTTAAAAATTAAAGGAAGAAAGGAAGATAATATATCTAATATTTTACAAAAGTGTTGGGAATACTCAAAATTCCAGAGGAATGGATTTGGATGGATTGTGGACAAATGGGCTAAGATATATGGATTAGAGGATAAATAAATAGCTTTGTTTATTCCAATTAGTACTATTCCAACATGGCTGTATCCTGAAGTAAATATAGATATGAGACTGCTTGAAATGAAATAGGGGTAAAAACAGAGGCATACCTAAGAAACTCACATTTCAATTAACTTAAAATATACTCAGATGGCTCAGAAAACAAAAAAGGGTGTGTGGGAATAGGAATATTTATTCCCGAGGTCAAAATATGTATTTCCCAACGGTTATCAGACAGTTTGTCTGTATATACAGCTGAGATGGTGGCAGTCATATTAAGCTTACAATGGGTGGAAGAAGTTCGACCAGACAGGGTGGTTTGCACAGATTCCAAAGCAACAACAGAAAGCATACATGGAAAAGGAAATAATAGGAAAGATTTGGTATTGGAAATTCAGCACAGCTTTTTCAGGTTACACAGAGGTGGGATCAATATTTGGTTTTGTTGGGTACCAGTGCATGAAGGAATTAAAGGCAATGAAACTGCAGATAAATTCGCAAAAAAAAGGCTTTAGAGGGAACAATAACAATTACGATTCCTATTGGGAAAGGGGAAGGTAGGTAGGTAAGTAGGTAGGTAGGTAGGTAGGTAGGTAGGTACATTTATTTATATAGCACTTTTCAGCACAAGGCGACTCAAAGTGCTTTACAGCACAAGAACAAAATTACAGACAGAGTTACAGAACATGATAATGCAGGTACAAGATAACTAAGCTAAAACATGACAATGATAACTAATTGTACAGTGACTAAGCTAAGTGTACAGGAAGGCTAAATAAGCTAAGCTAAACTAAAATAATCTAAGCATGACTAAATGTACAGAACTAAACTAAGCTAAAACTAAAACTAGTGGTACCAAACTATCTAAAAGTATCCCAGGCCCGCTATACAGCCGAAGTAAAACCAGACATATCTAAGCATGAGCTAAGGCAGTCAAAAATAGTAGCTAAACTAAACAGATCCAAGCATGACTAAATATACAGAACTAAACTAAGTGTACAGGAAGAGAAAGCTAAACTAAACAGTACTGAATTTCTAAATGGTACCAGTGGCCCGCTAAAACAGCCGATGTAGTAACTACAAAGATAGAGAGAGAGGGAAGGAGGGGGGGGTTGAGAGAGATGACAGAAACAGCGGAAAGTGTGCGTATGTGAGTGTATTTGTGTGTAGAGGCAGTGAGAAGACGGTGTAGTGTGTGTGTTGTGTGTGTGTGTGTGTGTGTGTGTGT
>NC_051433.1:27417290-27421654 GCF_001649575.2 Kryptolebias marmoratus | reverse complement strand
TGTGTGTGTGTGTGTGTGTGTAGGTGTGTGTGTGTGTGTGTGTGTGTGTGTGTGTTTGCAGATAGGTCCATGAATCACGTCACAGAGGCCATTGTCTTTGATAATAATACAATAATATCAGCGAGCTCTGGACGGACACAGAGATGTAGGCAGAGGGGGACGTCTTGTTTACATAGTTCCAGGAGAAATTTTAAGATAGCTGACCAAGGTCAGCCTAGGGGGAGCCGAATTCACAAACAAACAGTAGTTGTTTTGGTTCAGGCAGACTGTTTTTGTCTGCCTTGAAAGTCTTGCTGATACTTCTCAATGGCGAATCTAAACAGCCAAATTCCAGGACCATTTTGCCTGTTTCGAGCGAAGCAACTTTCTCCAAGATGTAAACCATATTATTCATGAGTTCCACAAACGAAATTCAGTCTGCCGTCCTGTAAAAGAATCGCATCCAACTTGCGATTTAGCTTGCGTATCCACACAGTTTGATTGCTGATCGCCGAACCCATCAAACGAATTTGATGATAAGTCAGTTTGCCTAATCCAAACAGCAGAAATCCTGTTATCAGAAATCCAAATATGTAAAGATCCTCCACGTCTTTCACAGACAGACTCGATAGACAAATAGGATTCCAACGTTTCCAGGAATCCAATGTGTATCCAGCAAAGAATGTCTTCTCAGGGCAAGCTGGCTCTCCTTTGGTCAGCCTTCCCATCGAGAAAATTTGATCAATTGCGTTGAGAGACCAGCTGACCAGATCCATAGTTCCAAAAATGTTTGGAGGAGTATGTGAAAAAGAAGTTCCGAAAGCAGGGGGGGGGGGGGCAGTACAGGAGTCAGAGAGACAGAGAGAAAAGAAACATGTCTGCCTTCCACCAGGAGCAGAGAGAGGTAAATCAATTATAAAGAATAAAGAAATAGAACTATGGCAAAAAAGGTGGAATAGAGATGAGAAAGGAAGGTATTTATATAAAATACAAAAGTCTGTGTTAGTTAAGAATATTAAAAAGAGAAACAGAAGGGAAGACATTATAATGATGAGATTAAGGGTAGGCCACACATATTTGAATGATATTTTATGTTTAAATATGAAGGAAAAGCAATGATAAGTGTGAACTATGTGGAGGAAAAGAAAATGTAGAACATGTACTAATAAATTGTGAAATATATGGGCCTGAAAGGGAGAGGTTAAGAAAAACAGTAAGAAGGGTATGACAAGAATTGAGCCTTCAATGAATATTGGGAACTGAAGGAAACATGGAGAATATTTATGAAATAAGGAAAGCAGTATTTAGGTATTTTTATGATATAAAATTAAAAAATAGAATTTAATTGATGTAGATTAATGTTGCTACACACTCCTGTACAGTAGGTGGCGATATGCACCAAGAAGTTGTTTGCGATCCGCCATAATAGAAAAGAAGAAGAACTCATCGTTGGAATGTTACATACCTTTTGTTCTCGTGTTTCCTGGAAACCAGCCAGTAGATTCTTTCCTTAGTCTGTGAATAACCAGGAATTATCATTAGCCTCGATTCAGCCGTTTGGATCTTTTTCTGGTTCAGCTATCCACCCAACTTCGGCTTGCCACTTTCCACCTTTATCCACCGTTCTGGATGGAACCTTGACAACTGGACCTGAATTCATTCTGCCTCTCAAGACTTAAAGACGGGAATGCCACAGTAAGAAAGATCTCCAAACGTTTGCCTATAAGAAATAATCACTAGTAATCATACTCTCCCATATCTTTTTGTTACAGCACCTCTGGTTACTTTCCTCTGCTCACTCACAGACAAAAATAAAACTTCTTAATTACCTGTCTCATCATCTTCTCTGTTTCTGTAATCATGACACTGGATTTAAAAACATTACCATTCATTGTGAGACTGTGGGACTCCAGCCCGAAGTGAAGTAGAACTGTTCATGTGGAAAAATAGGGTTTCTTCTCAATATTCATACTCAAATATTTTATTGTGATTTAAAAAAAAAGAAGCAAAAAACAACTCTTGAACCCACAGTCTACCCTGTATAGTCAAAGGCTGCATCGATAAAATGGTCATTGCATAGCTATGTCACTGCAATACTGTACTAGGAAAAAATATTAGATGAATATTATTTATCCCCACATTTTCCCAATAGTTTTTTTGGAAGAATAATAACCTACCCATTTGGGGTACTTTCTTACAACTGTACAGTCCACAAATTTAACATGTTGGAATCCAGAAACATCAGTATAAGGGTATGTGATTTAATATGGAGGTTATGAGGAACAATGCTAAGTCAGAAATACATTGTTTTCAGTAACCCAGTAAATCTGGTAAGGTCCAGATGTCCCAGCTTTACACAAGCTTTTACATTACATTACAGCATTACATTTTCAAATCTGGAACATGAAGCCTCAGAACTCTCATGCATGGAAATGCTGCTCTGTGTGCTCATGTTGACTTCTTAGCTCAAAACAAACACTAAGCCATACTTTTCTGTAATGTACCAACACGAACAAAAGACTATGTAATGAAATAAGTTGCTTTAAAAAAAGCTTGTAAAGTTTTTAAAGTAAGTAATGTGAACAAATGTCTTGTGATATTAAGTTAATTTCAGTTGTAATTATGATCATGTTTTAATAAAAAAGACTATTTTCATTTAAGAGCACTTATGCCGAGTGAAAGGTTACAGCTAAATTGCAGACA
The DNA here is from genome assembly GCF_001649575.2 of Kryptolebias marmoratus. NCBI lineage: Eukaryota > Metazoa > Chordata > Actinopteri > Cyprinodontiformes > Rivulidae > Kryptolebias > Kryptolebias marmoratus. Next base: position 27,418,972 of record NC_051433.1, on the reverse strand, counting down.
CTTTATATTGCATTACAGGAATAACTATTTTTTCTAAAAAAAAAATGATACCACTTTTTGCTTACAATGAATCCATCCATCCATCCATTCTCTTCCACTTATCAGGGGTCGGGCCGTGGGGGTAGCAGCCTAAGCAGGGAGACCCAGACTTCCCTCTCCCCAGCCACTTGGGCCAGTTCCTCCGGGGAATCCCAAGGCGTTCCCAGGCCAGCCGAGAAACATAGTCCCTCCAGCGTGTCCTGGGTCTTCCCCTGGGCCTCCTCCCGGTGGGACGTGCCCGGAACACCTCACCAGGGAGGCGTCCAGGAGGCATCCTCCCCAGATGCCTGAGCCACCTCAACTGCCTCCTCTCGACGTGGAGGAGCACCGGCTCTACTCTGAGTCCCTCCCGGATGACCGAGCTTCTCACCCTATCTCTAAGGCAGAGCCCAGACAGCCTGTGGAGAAAACTCATTTCAGCCGCTTGTATTCGCGATCTCGTTCTTTCGGTCACTACCCAAAGCTCGTGACCATAGATGAGGGTAGGAACGTAGATCGACCGGTAAATCGAGAGCTTCGCTTTTTGACTTAGCTCTCTCTTCACCATGACAGATCAGTACAGTGCCCGCTTCACTGCAAACGCTGCACCAATCCGCCTGTCAATCTCCCGCTCCATTTTTCCCTCATTTGTGAACAAGACCCGGAGATACTTAAACTCCTCCACTTGGGCCAGGACATCCTCCCCGACCCGGAGAAGGCACTCTACCCTTTTCTGGCTCAAGACCATGGCCTCGGATTTGGAGACCCCTTATGATGAGTAAGATTATTGGACACAGTGTTCCCTCACCCGGACACGGGTCACCGGGGCCCCACTCTGGAGCCAGGCCTGGAGGTGGGGCACATTGGTGAGTGCCTGGTGGCCGGGCTTTCACCCATGGAGCTCGGCCGGGCACAGCCCGAAGAGGATACGTGGGTCCTCCTTCCCATGGGCTCACCACCTATGGGAGGGGCCAAAGGGGTCGGGTGCAATGTGAGATGGGTCTGATCCTCAGCTACAGAAGCTGGCTCTTGGGACGTGGAATGTCACCTGGGGAAGGAGCCTGAGCTGGTGTGAGGTTCCGGCTAGAAATAGTCGGGCTCACCTCAACGCACAGCTCTGGCTCTGGAACCAGTCTCCTTGAGAGGGGTTGGACACTCTTTCACTCTGGAGTTGCCCACGGCGAGAGGCGCCAAGCAGGAGTGGGCATACTTGTTGCCCCCCCATCTTGGTGCCTGCACGTTGGGGTTTACTCTGGTGAATGAGAGGGTAGCCTCCCTCCGCCTACGTGTAGGGGGACGGGTCCTGACTGTTGTTTGCGTTTATTCGCCGAACAGCAGTTCAGATTACCCACCCTTTTGGGAGTCCTTGGAAGGGTTACTGGAGGGTGCCCCTCCTGGGGACTCCCTTGTTCTGCTGGGGGACTTCAACGCTCACGTGGGCAATGACAGTGAGACCTGGAGGGGTGTGGTTGGGAGGAACTTCTGTGCTCGTCATGGATTGTACATAACAAACACCATGTACAAACATAAGGGTGTCCATATGTGCTCTTGGCACCAGGACACCCTAGGTCACAGTTCAATGATCGACTTTGTTGTCATTTCATCTGATCTGCGGCCGCATGTTTTGGACACTCGGATGAAGAGAGGGGCGGAGCTGTCAACTG
>NC_051433.1:27392972-27416027 GCF_001649575.2 Kryptolebias marmoratus | reverse complement strand
GTTAGGTCCTTATATGACCGGTGTCAGCGCCTGGTCCGCATTGCCGGCAGTAAGTCAGACTCGTTTCCAGTGAGAGTTGGACTCCGCCAAGGTTGCCCTTTGTCACCAATTCTGTTCATAACGTTTATGGACAGAATTTCTAGGTGCAGCCAAGGTGTTGAGGGGATCCGTTTTGGTGGCCTTAGGATCGCATCTCTGCTTTTTGCAGATGATGTGGTCCTATTGACTTCATCAGACTGGGATCTACAGCTCTCGCTGGAGCGGTTCGCAGCCGAGTGTGAAACGGCCGGGATGAGGATCAGTGCCTCCAAATCCGAGGCCATGGTCTTGAGCCGGAAAAGGGTAGAGTGCCTTCTCCGGGTCGGGGAAGATATCCTGCCCCAAGTGGAGGAGTTTTAGTATATCGGGGTCTTGTTCACGAATGAAGTAAAAATGGAGCGGGAGTCGACAGGCGGATTGGTGTAGCATCTGCAGTGAAGCGGGCACTGTACCAATCTGTTGTGGTAAAGAGAGAGCGGAGTCAAAAAGCAAAGCTCTCGATTTACGTTCCTACCCTCATCTATGGTCACGAGCTTTGGGTAGTGACCGAAAGAACGAGATTTCGAATACAAGCGGCTGAAATGAGTTTCCTCCGCAGGGTGTCTGGGCTCTCCCTTAGAGATAGGGTGAGAAGCTTGGTTATCCGGGAGGGACTCAGAGTAGAGCCGCTGCTCCTCCATGTCGAGAGGAGCCAGTTGAGGTGGCTCAGGCATCTGGTTAGAATGGCTCCTGGACGCCTCCCTGGGGAGGTGTTCCAGGCACGTCCCACCGGGAGGAGGCCCCGGGGAAGACCCAGGACACGCTGGAGGGACTATGTTTCTCGGCTGGCCTGGGAACGCCTTGGGATTCCCCGGAGGAGCTGGCCCAAGTGGCTGTGGAGAGAAGTCTGGGTCTCCCTGCTTTGGCTGCTGCCCCTGCGACCCGACCCCGGATAAGCGGAAGAAAATGGATGGATGGATGGATGGATGGATGGACATGAATGGGGTTATCCATTCTTACAAATTAAATAGTTTTGAAATAGTACAGGCTGTGATGTCCTCATTAACTAAACACTGGGCAAAAATACAAGGGGGTTACACAGGAAGAGATGTACAAAACAGACAACCTACAATGGAGATAATCGCAGATTAACTGGTGAATATGAGATGAATATGAGATGCAGTAGAAGGTTGTGGGGCTGTGTGCGAGAACAGTTTAAAAACAAGCAAATTAGTAGTGGGAGAAGATTGTGATGAATTTAAAATAAGATTTGAAAAAGAATTCAAAAAACACAGTGGGATTGCTTTTGACAATGAGGATGCTTCAGCCTATCAACAGAACTTAAAGAGATCTCTGTTGACTGGTTTCCATCCTGAGCTGTCAGACTGGATCTCAACAAACCTTGTTGGTGTAGAAACGTGTTCAGTTTCACGCTTAATGGAATAGACATGCTGAAAAAATAGTAAAACCTAACAAAAGTGGAGGAGTTTTTCACATAAATTGGGAAGATGATTTTTCCACTGATTAAGTTTTTTATAAGGGTCGGGATCCAACAGGAGGCCGTGGCAAAGGCCGAGGCCGAGGCACAGGCCCGCCCCTCTCGAGGAGGATCATGCAGTTTTAATAAATCAAAGATTTGACATGCTGGGTCTGCGGTAAAGTAGGCCACCGCTCCTCAAACTGTGATCAAAACAATCCTCTGGGTCGTTCCAGAGGAGGCCAAAAAAGAGGGAGAGGGCGCAGTGGGTATTCAGCATGACTGACTGCACCCCGCGCTCAAACAAAACAAACTGAACGTGAACATGACTCATTTTTTGCTGATGTAGATGGGCTTGATGTTTATGGGGCATGGGAATCGTTGAATGCATTAAGGGAAAAACCCCACATCACTTTACTAATAAACAATAAGGAGGTTGAATTCCTGTGTGATACAGGTGCATGCAAAACTATTGTAAGAGAAAAAGTGCCTAACCTTGAGCTCTCCAAAGATTGCATTTGGGTTAAATCCGCTGATGGAGAGACACAAAAAGCAAATATGTCAAAACCTCTTACAATCGAAGATCCTGAAACAGGTCTAAAAGTTTCAGCTGCAATTGTAGTTTCTCCAAAATGTCCAATTAACCTCCTGGGAAGAGATTTGATGACTAAATTGGGAAATGCTGTGGTTCCAATTGAAAACGGGATGCGCGCCTACAGAACAAAAAGTATTAACTTTTATGCTCTGAACCAGCATGAACAAATGTATTGCTCTTATGATCTTGATTTTGAATCGAATCGTGAGTTCCTGTGCAACATTTTACAAGAAGTTAATTCACAACTTCCCCGAAGGCGATACATCCACCGTGGGTCTCAGCGTTATTTCCAGCTCGACAGGTCTAAATCTATTCCTTCCAACTGGACCACCAACCGTCGCCCTCGTAGGAATCCCAGCCAGTTTGCAGACCACAACATGCTAGCCAGCTTAGCTAGGTCAACTAACCCGCCAGCTAGCTCTGCCCCTCTCAACTTTGGATTCTTCAACATCCGTTCTCTTACAAACAAAGGGCATCTCATCCAGGATCTGCTCACCGACCGCAAGCTTGACTTTCTTTGTCTTACCGAAACTTGGCAACAACCACAAGACTTTTCCCAGCTCAACAACTCTACTCTGGATTTGCTTACATTGCACAACCCCGTAACTCCGGTTGCGGGGCTGGTCTCGCGATAATCCATCGCGAGAACTGGAAAGTATTGCCTGTGTGTTTACCAGCTGTCAGCTCATTTGAGAGTGCTGTTTGTAAACTGTCTGGACCCACACCCACCATCATTGCCACAGTTTATCACCCTCCGAGTCCTCATAAGGATTTTTTGAATGATTTTTCTGCCTTTCTTGCCAATCTGTCTGCAATGTCCCCTAATGTTATCATACTGGGAGACTTTAACATTCACATTGACAATTCTAACCTCCCACTCACCAACGACTTTTTATCCTGTCTGGACAGTTCTGGATTTACTCAATTTGTTGTTTTTGCCACCCATATCAGACGACACACTTTGGATTTAATTTGCTGTTCTGGACTTACCCCTGTTGACTGCAAAGCTGAAGATCTCTCCTTTACTGATCATTTTTTCTTATCATTCCATTTACTTCTTTGTGTTTCATTCTCCAAGTCAGAATGGCATATCTCGTTCAGGAACATTAAAAACATTAATTTGGACACACTTTCAACTTATATTATCTCCGCACTGACTCCCGAACCAAACCAGACTGCTGACGAACTAACTGCTCAATACAATAATCATTTAACAACTATTCGCAAATCTCTTGCTCCGGTGAAAACACGATCTATTAACTTTACCCATTCTGCCCCTTGGTTTACTCCTGAACTCCGGTCTATAAAAGCAAAATGTCGTCAACTTGAACGACTCTATAAAAAATCTGGTCTCCATATACATTAGGACATGTACAATTCTCATTTATCACATTATAAGTGATCAATTTCTCTAACTAAATCCGATTACTATTCTGGTCTTATTTCCTCCTACAAAGGTAACACTAAGATCCTCTTCTCACTGTTGAACAATTCTTTTCACGTGACTCTCTCCCAGCTCACTTTAACTCCAATGACAGTTGTAACTCTCTCATGCTCTGTTTTACTGATAAAATCACCAAAATCCATCAAGAATTGTCCCGTCTCTCCTCTTTCTACCCCAACAGAATCTTTTACCTTCAGTCAGCCTTTTTCGACCTTTCACCTTCCTCCCCCCTCTGAAATAGCTGACCTCATTCAAAATGCCAAGCCCACCATGTGTTCACTCGATCCTTTTCCCACAGTTCTTATGAAACTCTGCCTTTTTCCGCTTCTTCCTATCATTTCTGCTATCATCCACTCCTCTCTCTACTGGATCTATTCCAACTATTCTTAAAACTGCTGTCATCACACCAATCCTTAAAAAGCCTGGTCTGGATCCCAATAATTTCAATAATCTTCGCCCTATTTCCAATCTTCCATTCATCTCCAAAATTCTGGAAAAAACAGTTGCCTCTCAGCTCCACCACCATTTAACCCAAAACAGTCTGTACGAACCGTTTCAGTCAGGTTTCCGCTCCGGTCACAGTACAGAATCAACTCTCCTCAGAATCACAAACTCTCTCCTCATGGCTGCAGACTCTGGTTTACTTTCAATTCTCATCCTCCTTCATCTCAATCCAGCTTTTGACACCATCTCTCACAGCATCCTCCTTCGCAGACTTTCATCCATTGGCATCTCCGGCACACAGCTCGCTTGGTTTCATTCATATTTCACTGGTCGCACTCAGTTCATTAAAATTAAATCTTTCAGATCCCACTCCTCCCCTGTGACTTCAGGCGTGCCCCAAGGTTCTGTCCTGGGGCCCCTTCTTTTCATCATCTACCTTCTCCCCTTGGCAATATCTTTTGTAGATTTAACATTCAATTCCATTGTTTTGCAGACGACACCCAAATCTTTGTTTCCTCCACTCCCAAGTCTTCACTTCCACCTTTCTCTCTCACTTCTTGTTTATCTAAAATAAAATCCTGGTTCAATGCTAACTTCCTTAAATTAAACAGTGCTAAAACAGAGTTTCTACTGGTCGGCAGTAAATCAACATTATCCAAAGTCAACAGTTTCTCCGTTAACATCGACAGCACCCAGGTTTTGCCCTCTACCCAGGTTAAGAGTTTGGGTGTCACTCTAGACAGCACTCTCTCCTTCCATTCACACATCAATAATATTACCCGGTCCGCATACTTCCACCTTCGGAACATCAACCAACTCCGTCCATCACTCTCATCACACTCTGCCTCCATCCTGGTCCATAGTCTGGTCACTTCTAGAATCGATTACTGTAACTCTCTCCTCTTTGGTCTCCCTCTCAAATCTCTCCGTAAACTTCAAGTGGTTCAAAACTCAGCTGCCCGCATCATCACCAAAATCCTCTCATCCCACCACATCACCCCAGTTCTCCAACAACTTCTCTGGCTTCCCGTCTCATTCAGAATTCAATTCAAAATCCTCATGTATACATTCAAGGCTATACACAACCTCGCCCCTAACTATCTGTCCGATCTCGTGCACATCACCACCCATTCATGCTCCCTTTGTTCATCGTCCTCCATCCACCTCAACATTCCTCCTGTCCGCCTCAGTACCATGGGAAACAGAGCATTCTCCCACTCTGCTCCACAACTCTGGAATGCTCTTCCATCTGACTTACGTAATATTGATAATATCTCTCGACTTTCAAAACACAACTCAAGACTCATCTGTTTAAGCTAGCCTTTTTCACTTTAACTTTCCTGTTGTTGTTTTTTTAGATTTTATAGCCGCATTGTTTTATTTTAATTGTGTCTTAATATTGTAAAGTGTCCTTGGGTGTTTTGAAAGGTGCTACAAATAAAATGCATTATTATTATTATTATTGCAACTAACTGACCCAGAATCTCAAATGTCCTATAATACATTACATGTAACCATGAATGTGTTCACTGATTCAAGTGAAGATTATGTAAAAGAATTTCTTGAAACAACTCCTGTGATTCTTGCTGTGACAAATCTGTACATAGACAGATGGTTGTTTGCTGCATTAACTGTTTTGATCTCAACTGAGCAGCAACATCTCTACAAAATGTCAGGAATACCCCACATCCCATTGTATAAGCCTTATGCTTTAACATGGACAGATGTGGGCAAAAGAACAACGTTAGCTGCAGCTGCTACAGATTATGAGGAAAGAGAAGAGGGCTGGAGTTACAGTCCTAGCTGTGACATTTGGCAACAAAAAGTGTGTGCCAATGTGACAGGAGATGCCGCAGTGCATTCTCTGGACTGACAGAGAACAATCTTCCTCTCTGAGGAAGAAGAGGAGGACTTAAAGGACCTACCAGCTGATATATGGTCCATCAGATGTGGGTCTTTTAACATCCATACCTCCAGTTGAAATTAAACCCAAAACAGACTGGAGACCGAGAATCAGACAATATCCATTAAAAGAGGAAGCTATTGCAGGCATTGGACCTGTAATAAAAGATTTGCTGAAGGGAGAAATCATCAGAGAATGTTCTGATTCTCCCTGTAACACACCGATTTTTCCTGTTCAAAAAGCAAATGGTACTAACTGGCGGATGGTCCAAGACTTGCGGGCAGTGAATGAAGAGGTGCAGACCCGAGCTCAGAATGTACCGAATCCGCACACACTGCTAAATTCTGAGACCAGAAAATGAACTTTTCACAGTGATTGACTTAAGTAATGCATTTTTCTCAGTACCAGTTCATGAAAATTCACATCACTGGTTCGCTTTTACTTTTAAAGGCCAAAGGTACACTTACACCAGACTACCTCAGGGGTTTGCTGACAGCCCCACCATTTTCACTCAGGCCATAATGACCTGTTTGACTGACTTTGAGCTACCAGATGACTGTCAACTTCTGGTTTACGTGGATGATTTGCTTGTCGCTTCAAGCTCAGAAACTTCATGCAGAGCTGCTTCTTTTGCTCTGTTACAACACTTATACAAAACTGGAAACAAAGTCAGTAAGAAAAAATTGCAGTGGGTGAAACGGGAGGTGAACTATTTGGGTCATACTATCTCTGCCGCAGGCAAGCAAATACAGAGCAATAGAAAACAAGTCATTTCTGACGCACTTATGCCTGAGACAAAGAAACAAATGATGTCCTTTTTAGGTCTGTGTAACTATTGTAGAGCATGGATCTCTCACTATGCTGAAACAACACAACCATTGCAAGATCTGACACACGGTGTCCCAATGACAATGTCTGATAACCTGGACAGAAGAAGCAAAACAAGCCTTTGTGAGGTTAAAACAAATGTTGATTCAAATCACAACATTAATTCTTACAGACTACAATAAAACATTTGTTCAAACTGTAGATTGCAAAAATGGGTTTATGACATCTGTTTTGTTACAAAAGCAAGGAGAGAAGCTAAAATCATTGGCATTTTATTCTAAAAGATTAGATCCTGTTGCAAGATCTCTACCAACATGTGTGCAAGCAGTCTGTGTGACCTCAATGGCAGAGAAGAAGTCTGCTGATGTTGTTTTGTTTCATGAAATGGACCTGTTGGTCCCTCATGCTGTGGACATTTTGTTGTTGCAAAGTAAGATAAACATGCTGTCTCCAGCCAGACACTTATCTTACACAGCTGTCTTGTTATCACAACTGGATCACCACTACTGGGCCTGGAGGACTGCAGATCCAGCCCCAGAAGGCAGCAACAGTCCCAGGCAGACAGACTCTGGGCACAACCTCAATGCAGCTGTGCGTCTGCACAGAGGTAGGTCACCAGCGAACCACAGTGTCAGCAGTCTATCAGGTCCAGGTAAGTAGGCAGGATGCAGGTAAGTGGTTGGTAGGCTCAGTTCTCAGGTAAGTAATTCAGCAGTCAGGCAAAATCCCCTCCCAGTCGACTAGGTATTGAAGACCCCGGCCGCGGCGTCGAACGTCCAGAATCTTTTGGACGGAGAATGCAGGCTCATTATCGACCAGCTGGGCGGGTAGGGGGAGGCTGGTAGGCGGGCACAGGGGACTTTCCTTTACAGGTTTGATTTGCGAGACGTGAAAAGTGGGATGGATTTTCATAGATGCAGGAAGACGGAGTCTGACAGTTGACGGATTTATGATGTGCTCTACAGGGTAAGGCCCAATGAATCTGGGAGCCAATTTTCTAGGTGTATCTTTCTGGTTAATGTCACGTGTGGATAACCAGACTCTTTGTCCCACCTGATAGGTGGGAACAACGGAGCGGTGACGGATGGCGAACCTCGTTTTGCTGTGTAGTACACAGCAGGGCCCTTTGTGTCTGCCTCCAGATACACCGGCAACGTTGAAGGTGAGCTTAAACAGATGGTACTAGACTCTCAGATTCCTGATTTGGAAAAAGGGGGTGGATTGTATCCTAAGGAGACTTTGAAGGGTGAATAACCCATAGCAGAGGATGTGCGACAGTTGTGTGTATATTTGACCCATGGTAAATGTTTACACCAGGTAGATGGATTATTATTAATAACGCACCTGAGGGTGGATTCCAGTTCCTGGTTGCACCTCTCAGATTGCCCATTGGACTGGGGGTGGTAACCAGACGAGAGGCTGACCCTGGCCCCAAGTGCATTGCAGAAAGCCCGCTATACCTGCTGAGGTCCTCTGTCCGACACAATGTCCAGTGGAATGCCTTGGTAACGAAAGACGAACGACACCAGGAGTTGAGCAGTCTCAAAAGCCGAAGGGGTTTCTCCAACGGGATGAAACGGGCAGCCTTGGAGAACCTGTCTACAATGGTTAGAATGACTGTATTACCTTCTGAAGGTGGTAAACCGGTGACGAAGTCGAGAGCGATGTGAGACCAAGGGTGAGCAGGGACAGGTAATGGCCGCAGGAGTCCAGCAGGGGGTTGATTACTCCCCTTGTTCCGGGTGCAGGTAGGGCATGCTGAAACAAAGTCTTTAATATATGAATCCATGGTGGGCCACCAAAAATGTCTCTTGGTGAACCCTTTCATGCAAGTGATGCCCGGATGACAGGTGAAATGGTGACTGTGAGTCCAATCTAGCACTTTGCTGACGATAGAGGGAGGAATAAAGCGCTTATCCGGAGGACCAGTACCTGGGTCTGGATCAGTCTGTAGGGCCAGAGTGATGGTGTTCTCAATGTCCCACAACAGATTGCCCATGAAACAGGTGGTGGGGAGAATACTGGTCTCTTCTTTGGGTGTCTCGGAGGTAGCGTACTGCCGGGAGAGGGCGTCTGGTTTTATATTTCGGGTTCCGGGTCTGTAGGTTATGGAAAAGTTAAATCGGGCAAAAAACAATGACCAACGGGCCTGACGGGGGTTTAGTCTCTTAGCTCCTTGCAGGTAAGAAAGCTTTTTATGATCTGACCGGATAACAAAAGGGAGTTCTGATCCCTCTAGCTAATGTCTCCATTCTTCTAATGCCAATTTAATTGCGAATAGCTCACGATCGCCGACGTCATAGTTTCTCTCCGCAGGAGAGAGGCCACAAGAAAAAAAAACTCAGGGGTGGATCTGGATCTTGCTGTCAGATTCTGACCTTTGCGATAACACGGCCCCAACACCCAAGTCAGAAGCGTCAACCTCGACTACAAATTGCCTGGCGGGATCTGGGTGAGTCAAAATGGCGACCGAAGTAAACAGAGTCTTTAACTTTCTAAAGGCTCTGTCGGTGAGACCAGTTAATGAGACCAGTTAGTGGGGCCGCAACCTGACTGTAACTGCGGATAAAACGTTGTTAAAAGTTTGCGAACCCCAGAAATCTCTGAAGTTCTTTGCGGTTGGTAGGAGTGGGCCAATCTGTGACAGCTTGGACGTTTTCTGGATCCAAGTGATAACAACCTTTCTCAAAAATGTATCCTAAGAACGAACAGAGGAGATGTAAAACTTGCGTTTCTCTGCCTTAATGAACAGTTTGTTCTCAAGAAGACGTTGCAGAACGGCGCAGACATGGAGTTGGTGCTGTTGCGGGTCACTGGAGTAAATGAGGATGTCATCAAGATACACGAAGACGAAACTATTCAGAAAATCTCGAAGGACGTCATTAATAGGGGCCTGGAAGACCGCTGGCGCACTGGTTAAGCCAAAAGGCATCACCAGATATTCGAAGTGCTCCAGAGGTGTCTTAAAGGCAGTCTTCCACTCGTCCCCCTCCCTAATACGGACCAAGTGGTAAGCGTTTCTTAAATCCAATTTAGAGAAAATGGTAGCAGAGTGCAGTTGGGCGTGGACTGCGTTGATGAGAGGTAACGGATATTTATTTTTAATAGTAATTTGGTTTAACCCACGATAACCTATGCAAGGTCTAAGGTGCAGATGAGTAATGGGTCGGCCAATGAAGAAGAGAGAAGGAAGAAGCACAAATAGGCAGCCAAAAGGCTAAATGCCACAGTCCCCAGGACAAAAAGGTATGTGGAGGAAAGCAGGGCACCAGCCCCCCCCCCCAACCCAGCCATGCCACCACCTCCCGCCGTGCAGGCTAAGCCCAGGAACCGACCCCCCCAACGACCCAGCGCCCACACCAGCCCCTGGCAGAGAAACCACCCAGCACCAAGCAGGAGAAACATGGATTGGGGGGCACACTCCCTAGTGCTCACCCCATGCCTGCAGGGCTCTCTGCCCCACACATCAAGACCCTGCTGATAAGCTGCATATGCTGGGGGGAAGGGGATGGGCACCAAGGTACGGGCACAAATTCACCTGGGGCCAGCTCCACAACTCGCCCCCTCCCAACCCGCCTGCCCACACCAATCCAGCCAACAGGGAGCTAAGAGAACACCAGGGACCCCCAAAGATGCCAACGGGGAGCCCCCCACAGAGCGACCCCCCCTGAGTGCCGGTCACCCAGGGGAACCCACTCTAGCCCAGAATGGTGAGCCCACTGCCAGCAGCCCTGGACCAGAGGCCTGCTGGCCCAGCCAGGGACCCAGACACCAAACAAGCCCCCAAGGCGCCCCCAGCTTCCAGACTCCCTCTGTCAACCCGGAAGTGACCCGTCCCTCATGGTTAGCCCATACCCCAACACAGGTCTCAGCTACCACTGCCCCGGACCCATCCGCCGGGCCAGAGATGCAGAGGAGACCCCCACCGGGCACAAAGGCAGATCCTCCCCAGAAGCCACAGCAGGCCACAAACCAAAGTTTTACCTGCTTCTAACTCTTGAAGACATGCGGATTCAGGATACACTTATCGATACGACTTCTGACATCATATAATGTTTGCTGTTTTGTTAAAAAACTTGCATTGTGCTATGAACTGCACAAAAAAACCTGAAATATCAGTCTTGTACATTAGAAATATAACTGTATGATTTGGTATCTCTACTCTTATCTTCAGTGGCATTAATACAGATCACCATTTGCTCAAAGATCTAGTTCACCTAGTGTATGTCTCTGACCTTTACTATATTTCTCTCCTTATCAGTCAAGATCTCCTTGACAGATTTGCACTCTTACTCTGTTTTCAGACTATGAAAATGTGGGCAGAGGTACACAAACCTCTGCAAATTTCTTTGTCTCATAAGCTAAACATACATTATGTGCTGGAGGTCACAGAAAACTCAGACACTAACCGACCTGAGTCTGAGGACCAGACAGGTGAGAACCATCCAAGAGATGCTCCCTCCGAGACTGTGGTAAAAACAATCAGTCAGAACAACTGTTGGAACAGCCTCTATCTGAACGTCACACAATTTTTTGCTCTCTGAACTTACCAACATCTGTCCATAGCACTTGTCTAAAACATGACCTTTGACCCAGTGCCATAGGTTGCACTAATTTTGATGAAAAAAAGAACAACACACTTCTAAAACCGCAAAGAACCTTTAGTTCCTATGTTATTACTCAGCCACAAGCTGCTACTGCACTTGATCTTTCATGTTCAAAACACAGTATAATTTCCATTGACCCTGCATTTTCTGATAACGTTCATATCACTCATCAATCACTTGATCCTGTAATCAACAAACTCATTCTTTATCTCGCCAACCTGTTCTAAACAAACCGTCTCCATCCAACCTTGACAGCATTCCAGAGTTGTTCTTTGTTTAAGTTGGTTAAGGGCATCCTAATCCATATTTCCAACACAACCACTTGACTTGTCTTCATAGTTTCACATAAACACACCCATGACCTTACTTTTGCTAGACATAGAGGTGTCAAGACAACATTTAAAACAGATTGCCTACTGGCCTGGAATGTGTAAGGACATTACTGATTACATCAAAGAATGTTGGAAATGCTGCCAATCTCAACCTGCCAAAAAAAAAGAAGACAACCTAAATGGCTAAATAGCATCCCCCATGCCTGTCCGCTCTTAACAGTATGATGTTTCTGACAATCATCATGAACCTTTTCACTCTCATAACTGTTCCAAAATCTCCCAAGTATGTTGAACTTTGTCTAGATTCAGGAATCATTCTCAAAGATCAACTAAGTATAATAATTACCAACTGCCGCCTACACACTCAGAGAGTTGTAAAATTTGATCCTGAGGTAATCTGCCAATAGCCACAACCCATAATCTGCAGCCTCATATCTGCAGAAGACCACAGATGGACCAAAGAAATCATCTGACATGCAGAACAAGACATCTCACACATGCTAGAGCAATTACAGAAATTCACTACAATGCAAACTGAATGAAGTGGTATTGGGAAAAGACAAAAACATTTCCTTGGAGAGCTGTTTGCAGCAGCCACCGCCTTTGGTACACTATTCAAGCTAGCTGTTTCTACTTTTAACTCAGTTGCCATTGCCACTATCATGTGGGGGAGCTACAGCAAGAGCTCCATGAAATCTAGATCTACAGCAAATACATCTAAAACAAAACCAGAAAGACCACATTGATGCTAAACTTCCACAGTGAGATGCTGCACGATAACTGTTGTAAACTCCCTGATGACAGTCATAAAGATAGACCATGCCTAGCCATGCTCTTGTCCAATTTGATTAGAGAAATTGAGTCGTTGGTCAACACCCTTGCTATAGGTACAATCCCTCAGTATCTAATTTCTCTTGACATGGTCCAGAACTTCTTGGCCAAAGTAACTGGTGAATTTATAATTCCATTCAGGCTCATTTGGCAAACACACTAGGAAGCTCTTTGCCTCTCAAAGTCAACCCTGAATTGCAGGAAATCGTGTTCCACATTAATTTAACTATCATCAATCCTGTTAACATTTACCGTTGTAAATGTTTGAAAATGGAACAGTGATACGCATGTTCAGATAAACACTACGACAGTGATCACCTACCGTGATGGTACCCCTGAGCTGTATCTGACCCCTAACCTATATATTGCATGGAAAGACTTGATTTGAGAACAGATTACTTTCTACAAGTTTCTAAAGATCTTGAAAATGGGCAGCTTGGAACTTGGCCTTAAATTATCCAACACAGTTTGGTATGGATGAGAGGGGTCAAAAGCAGAGACTGAGAGAAAAGCTACTGTGGTAGCAACCTTATCAATAAAAATTGCAGGAAGTTATTACAAAGTACAGAAGATGCTACCACACATACAGGTTGTGCAGCCTTGAAAACAGAGGCAATGCTTTTGAATAACACACATGGGTTGACAGTAATGTTTAACAAATATTTTCTTTTGACTTCTTTGACAGTGTTCTGGTAATGATGCCAGCAGTCCTTTAGGATGTGAAATGAAGCCTACAGCTTATCTCTTTTTTCCATTTTCTTTCAATTTTACAGCATTCCCATCTGGCTGCTCAAGTTCTTGAACCAGGGTTCAGGGTTGGCTACAGGCTGCATGGATTTTAATAGAGCCACAGAGTCTAGAATAGTTTGGCAAGAGGAGTCAAATTAGGAGCTTAGCTGCTCTGTAGCAGCAGCTGAGTCAGAGGGACAAAGACTTGCTCAAAGGCAGCAGAGAACTGACCAGCAGTGGAAGGGTTAAAAACTCTAAATTAACCAAACTAATTAAATTAAAAGCCTAGCATTCCTTAAAGGAATGGATATTGTCCCTAGCCTCGATTACCACAGTAACAAACTAAAATCATGTTATGCTGAGAGGGGATGGAGTTGTACCTGCTTTGGTGAAGCCTTGTAAATGGTGTGATCTCATGAGATATCTTGTGAGATGTCCAGACAAAATTTAGCTCAATATCATAAAATCAACTGAGCTAGAGCCAATTATGTGTTGGCTGAAGTTGGATGGCTGTGGTGGCCTTGAATTACGTTTACTCCAAATGTTAATGAGTTGTAACAAGCAGATATTGCTTTCTATAAGTTTGAACAAAATCTGTCCTGTGGCTCGTGATATATTTTGCAAATGGTACAGTCAAAAGAACACATGCATATACGGGCAAAAACATTATCAACTGATAATTATACCGCAAATGTTTTACTTGCAGTCTGTTTGCAAAGAAAGCAATGGATTTGGAAAAAGAAACCCTGAAACCACCTCGTCTTCTCATCACACAGACAGCAAGGTGACAACACAATAATTATTTTATTTGAAATTCCAGTTTAACTGCTTTTACAAAAGCCTGTAGACAAACCACAGGTCTTAAAGGAAATAGTAACAGAGACTAAACCAGGAGTCATTGTGGGAAGACAATCGGACAGATGTATCATAGCTGCCATCCAGTGGTTAAATTGCAGCATTACGCCTATATGCAGTAGTAGAAATGATGTGAATACTGCTTAAACACATTAAATTAAACAAAACCCAAATGCTGTCAAACTTTATGGAACATACATACTTCAAAAAGCCAAAGGCTACAAAAACAGGAACTATACTTTAAGATTTTTTTTTTATGACCATAATTACTGCTTTGTTTATTGCCAAATGCCAAAGGTGGATGACAATATGTTTGCCTCCATATGCTCTCCATACACTTTGTACATTTTTATACATAAATATCCTGTACATTTACATTTGTATTATTGATTTTATTTCTATATAATGTGCTAATATATACATTTCTTGTTGTGTCTTTGTTTTAAATCCCCTCTTTGTTCTGCAACAATGCAAAATTTCTTGCACACAGATAAATAAAGAAATAGTTTGTTCTATTATTTTGTTAACCTTTAAAAACACTGCAGATTTACCTGTGTGGTTCACAATTGTTTATTGTTTCTCAAAAAAAAAAAATCTAGTAAAAACATGCATGCAATGCAAAACAATTTTTTTAATGATCACAGGTATATGAGGCTTTTTTAATTTTTAATTTTTTTAATGATCCTACAGCCTAGGTGTTTCGTGCTTTGGAATCCTCAACATACAGGGATGACATTAATGATGAGATCATATGATGATGATCTTATCATTGATCAGACCTAATATGACATAATGGTTCTTGGCGGATGTTTGCACTCACTGAGTGCTTCTAGTTAAAACATAAGAATAAACCTCAGTGCTTCCTATGCATTCCTATGGCAGTCCCCAATAAGTTTTCTCAAGTTTTGACTGCTGAAGATTTAGATAGTTCTTATCTTGTTGTTGCATGTTCAAATATTCATTACCTTCGCCAAGGAGGTTATGTTTTCGGTAGCGTCTGTCTATGCACAAGTTTATTCAAAAAGTTATAAACAGATTTTCATGAAATTTTCAGGAAACATCAAACAATGAACAAGTGATTACATTTTGGTGGTGATCTGGTCAAATCTCAAGGTTAATGTTCAAGGCCTCAGGTGATCCTGTGCTCTAACTCTGCAACTGTCTACCGCAGCAATATCAAGCTGCATAGCTGGACACCTCATGGGTCAAGGATGATGCCAATTGAGTTCAAGGTCACAGGGTCAAAGGTCAAGGTCACAGGTGACTCCTTTGTTAAAACCTTGTTTATGCTCCAGCAGGTGACCACTTTCATTGACCCCTCAGCCAAGGAAGTTATGTTTTCGATTTGTCAAAATATAATGTTGTTTATCTTGTTCTATCATTCAAACCAGAATATCAGTTGGTTACAGTATGGATGAAAAAATTCATGCAGCATCTCCAGGACTGCTTATTTTCACTGATTGTGATGTTTTTAAAAAAACATAGGCAGATATTAATGAACTGACAGAAAGTGTGTTACATACATCTTGTTCTGTGAGAAAATGATCACTCCCTAGAAATTCATTCTGAATTCATTCAAATAATAAGCCCTGTGTTACTACATCAATTAAACACACAATCAATCGAAGGCCTAGCATTCTATAAAGATATGCACATTGCTCGCTTCCCTTCATGCCTAAGTTTTAAACTAAGAAAATCTTATGCTGAAAAATGGAGTTTTGATCGAACTTTGAAAATGACATTATGCACAATCAAATGCAATATTGTGAGCTCTTACATTCAGAGCACATATTGGGACTAACTCTTATGTACTACCACATCAACCTTTACCTCCCTGTACCTGGACAATTAATGTAGATATACATCCAATAATTACCTTCTGAAAGTGTCATTAAAATTTGTCCAGTGGTACATAAGTTATTTTGCTAATGTAACAGACAGACAAAGCACACACATAGACACAAGCAAAAACTCTATTGTCTGCCTTTCATCTTTTAGCAGTGGGTGATAAAAATCATCATCATATTAAGCCCTTTATTATTTTAAGAACAGCTTTGCACTTCATTCACTCAACCAGCTTTATGTCATTACTTTTTAAGAAAAAAATGTATTTTACTCAACTGAAGTCTAGTATTGTATGCACACATCTCATATTTGTAACAAACCAAAGTACATCAAATCTGAATTTAAACAACTGTTGATATGATTAGTTTTTCAAATCTGACTACTGTCAGTATATGCTGTTTACCACTATTGAAAAAGAGATTCTTAAGAAATGTAATTGTTAAGAAATGCAATATTCTTGGTCTTGTGTCAGAACAGCACAAGAATCATGTGATTCAGTTATTATATAATGCAGACAGCAACACTCGTTCATCTCTATATATATCTGCTTTATCTTTATCCTCCTAACGTTGTCAGAGCTTTCTTCCTCCCCCAACACAGCAGCTACCTGTCCCTGAAAGAACAGAGTCTAAAGCAACTCACCAGATGTCAAGACAATCATTCTCTCACACTGGATTGTGATAATTAACGTCAGGTAACCGAATTATTGTCAAATCTCCCTGAGGAGTAGGAGCCCTGAAGAATTTACACATCCTCTTCCTGCTGTGTCAGCCCAGAACACAGGCATTTCCTGCCCCCTGTGGGAAGCTGTGGTTAATAAACGCTGAACTCAGTTGTACTTACAAAAGCAACAGCAATACAAAGATGTTTTTTGTTTACAGTTCATTTTAATCTTTAAAGAACATGATTACTCCCTCTTCTGACTCTGATACTGAACCTCTACAGTTTCAGGTTCTGCTGCTTTAGAACCCAGGTCAACATGGCCATCCATACAGAGATATTTTAAAGAGGCAGGTGCTCAAAGTTGGCAAAAGGGCCATATTGAACAAAATGACAGACCGATATAGTGGTCTGAACATTTCTCACTGCATTGAACTGCATACACTACACCACTTACTTTGAATTTGGGTATCCTTAGGGTAGACCAGGATAGGCCAGCCTCTGTCCGAGAGTCTTGTTAGGTTTGAAATGCAGCAGGATGTTGTTTGGAGAAAATCCTTCTGAGTTTCTTTGATACTCCAGCAACATAAGGGATGACAATGTTTTTGCATTTGTTTTTCTTTTTGTTTTGTTTGGTGGTGTATTGTTTAGATGTTCTTGCTGACTTGACAAAAGCCCATTTAGGACATCCATATGTTTGGAGAACATTTTAGATGTTGTTTCCTTTCTTTACCTTCTGTCTTCATGGGGATATGGTAAAAACTAATGAACAGATTTTGATGAAATTTTAAGGAAGTGTTGGGGTTGTCACAAAAAAAAGTGATTAAGCTTTGGTGGTGATCAAGATCCTACAATTTTATAATGACCCTCGCCTTGGAAGAGGTTTGAACTCCCTGAGTGCTTTTAGTTAGTGTAATAATAATAGTATAATTGTGAATATACTGCTTATTCTGTATAGTCTGTTTGTTTTTGTTTTGTTTTTTTCAGCTTTTATCTTGGACTGTTTGTGTTTATCGTTATTTTCTTTTCTTTACACTCATATGAACAGCTGAAATACTCTGCTGGAATGTTCTGACAAGGCGGAACTTGGCTGGATTCAGAACTCGCAGACTCAGACAAAGTTTTAAGTTGTTTATTGTGGACAGAAGAGCAACTGGACCTTTACTAAAGGCCTGGACACTCATGTAAAGTACTGGAAGTGGAACCAGGAGAGGTAAGACTGCAATGGTCGGTTGATCGAGTGCACCTGTTGTGGTCAGGCGAGAGAGAGAGTCCAGGGCCAGGCAAGGGGTCAGAACCAGGAAGTCCAGGGAGTGCAGCCAAATCCAGAAAAGGGTCATTCCAATAGCGAAGTCCAGAAGCGAGAAGAGAGGTCGGTTATCGGAGGTCAGATGTCGAGAAGGTGTCAGATGAGGAGTAGGCAAAAGGCGATGGTCGTAATTCAGGCAAGGGTCCGTGAACATGGAAGCAGGCAGGAACTGTGGATCGCTGGAAATTTACTTGGTGTTAACCGTTCAATAATCTGGCAACTGTGGGCTTTGAGCTGTGGACATTAATACTGGCATGAGCAGGTGAAGCTGATGGCTGTGATTAAGTTGTCATGGAAACTAGGGCGTGGTGTGAGACTGTGGGACTGCGGAAAGTTACTGAGCTGTGGCATGGCTGGAAGCAGGAGGCGCGGCAGGAACAGAGGAAGCTGTGACATGTTCCCTCTTTCAGTTTATTTAGTTGAGCAGTGAATGGTTAAGGCATCTTGGATACAAAGCTTTGAGTTCATTTAATACCTAATTTATCTACTATTACATGTTTAGAAAACATCCATCAAATGTCTATTTAGATCACAACATGGGTAACTTATTTCTCTACTTGGTTACATTAACTGAGCATAACAGCAGACGTTTCCTTCAGTTTGTAGCCTTGTTATAAAAACACACTTTGAGCTCAGCTAATGTTAGCTTAGCTTCAGCAGCTTACTTTCTCATTGAATTCAGGATGTCCAAACATCTCCTCATGTTAATCGTTTTACAGATAACTGTTGCCTAACACTGTTTACACAGTATCTTGTTTTTCTTGACATTAAAAAACAAATGTTCATATGTCTCCTCTTCTTTTTGTCCAGGTCTAGACTGGTCTCCCAGCCTACATTTTTTGTATTAGTTTATTAGGAGGGAGCACACAAGGTGATTGTACCATCTTCCTGGGGAAAGATCAAATGTGTGCACCTTTTGCTTAGAGATTAGTTCTGAGTGGATATCTGCCCAAACCGTCTCGACTTTCCACACAATGAATTTAGACCTGATTAGATCTTGTCACTGTCAGACATTTTTGTCTTGTTTTTATTTCCAGCTTCAACACTGATATATCTCAGGCCCAGAAGCTTTGAGTCTTTGTCAATCATTGACAGAATGTCACAGTCGAAGAAATTCTGCAGTTTTGAACACAAAATTGTGAAATTTGAAGAAGTGTCCTTGAGTCAGAAAGTGATCTTCCCTCATTATTGCTGAACAAATTGATGATGGATGCACCTGCATCAGATGTTTTCACACAGCAGCTGCTATTTAGTAAAAATGTCTCCCTTAACCACCTGAGCCAGGACATGGATTTTACATGTCAACACCCACTGGTGTTGTCAGCTATGACTGAAGACAGTGATGAATAGAGCAATGTCTCTGTTAAAGCCAGACTGACTTCAAAAAAACTGCAGGGGCTTTGTAGACCAAAATATGGGTTCAGATGCCAGTCATGCAATCTTACTTTTACTTTTATGACTCGCACAGTTTTGTTCAGACATGTCAAACCTTGCATCCAGGATGCAAAGCAGGTCTGCAGTCTGTGTGGGGAACCGTTTGAGGTTGTAAATGGTCTGAAAATTCAGCTCCAGTGTCAGAAGGCGGGGAGATGGCAGCGAACCCAGAACGCAGACTCATGATGTAAAATAATGAAAACTAATTTAGTAACTTAAATAAACAGACAAAAACAAAAGGGCTGACGAGGCAGCAAAACTAACAATAACAAAATCCAAAAACTAGATGCAAGGCAAGACATGGCATGGCAAAGAGCAGACAAAGCGGAATGATCCAGTGGTGTGTGAGAGAAAATGACCAGGTTATATGCACAGGGGATAATTATGGGAAGTGGGCACAGATGAGTGATTACAATGACTTACAGGTGGAGATGGGCGTGGCAGATAATCAGGGGCAAAAGAGTGACTGGGGAGGAGTGAATAGTGACAGCAAACATGAAAAGGAAAAACTAAACTGAAACAAGACAATAATCAAAACAACAAACTGAAAATACCAAAACTATGACATCCAGATGGACTTGAGGTTGAAAAAGCTGCAAATCTAGGTCAACACAGGAGTGTGCAGCAGAAACCAAGGAGAGAAGCTGGTAGCAACATTTTTTTCTGATAGAATTCACTTAAGTTTAATTTTGTATTAGTCATGTATTTGGTACATACATTTCTATATGTGAACAAACCCTTCAGAATTCAATGATTCACATTTTTTATGGGCAGCTTGGTCCAATGGGTATGGTATGGTGGTCATTCTCCAACTGGAGGGCTAAAGGTTTGATTCCCAGCCCCTGCAGCATGCCAAAGTGTGCTTAAGCAAGACACTGTACCCCACTGCACACTGATATGCTTATCATTGTATGAGTGCAAATATTTTAAAACGTCCTGTATATAGTTTGTAAAAATATATACATAAAATCACTGTATGTGCATATATATGGATGCAATGAGAATTAAACCTGCAAGCAGCATTGGGCAGCCCTCGCAACTCAGTGCCGCTCCGGTCTTGCCACCGTGGGAGCTCTGGCAACTGCTGTCTATGCTCTTGCCCCTTTCCTGCACCGTCCACTAGGTGGTGTTTTCAGCAAATGTCCCAAATTGCCTTCAGCCAGGATCAGTACCAGTCCTTTGCCATTCTGTGATGGTTGACCTTCCTACATCAAACGGTTGAAGAGTTAGAGCACATAGGCTCTTGTGCCCTTGACCTTTGACCCTGTGAACTTGAAGTTAAAAAGGCTGATACTTGACGCATGGGGAGTCTCGTTGTAATGTTTGACCTACCTACTTTGCACCGTTTCAGAGTTACAGTCACCCAAAAATCCTTAGTTGGCGGGGCTTAAGTGTTGTCATTAAATTACCACACTAATGTGTGCAACAGTGCTTACTGGTGATGCACAAAAAATCTCATGCAGATCGGATGAGGTATCAGGGAGATATAACTCTTGGACTATTATAGGGGGCGCACTGGAGTTCAATTCCAGTATAATCCTATTGGCCTCTTCAGAGGTTTACAAAGGTCATTCATAACCAGTTTGGTGTAAGTCGGATAATGCATGTGTGATTTAGAGCTAACCATATGCAAACGGCGAGGGATTGGCGTTCGCCATTCTGTCACGCCCACATTATTCAGGCACGAGTCAGTGCTGAGAGAGGGACATCATGTTGTCCTGTCATCCGACACAGGCTTAAATTTGTATGAGTGAAAGAGAAAAAAGGACATGCTCCAACAGGAAAACATGTTACTTCCTGATAGAAGGGTGCGGGGCTAAGGTGATGTCACAAATTGACCACGTTAATGTGGTTAGTACTAGTCTGTTATGACACGCAGAAAGTTTCATTGATCTATGACCTTGTATGTGGAAGTTATTACACCGTGATGTTTCATGGCGAATGGTGAGATTTTGAGGCTTGGCCACGCCACATACTTTGCTGTAGCAAAAAGCTTTTGTTAACTTTTGATCTTCAATGTCTCAAGACTGAGCTGAGTGATTCTGAAGTCTGTATGTCAAAAGCTATAGGAGGAGTTCGATCAAATGCGGAGGCTGTCATCGCCTAAAATCAGGTAAAAAACAGAAATTTGATCCAAGATGGCCGACTTGCTGTGATGTTTGGACCATGGCTCCAAGAGACTTTTTCGTACATTCTGTCAAGGTGGACATGTGTACCGAATTCCATGATCGTCAGTGAAGCTATGGCTTGGGGCTGCTTATTTAAATATTTCTAGGGGGCGCTGTGGAGGAATTAGGCCACGCCCACCAAATATTCAACGTGATTTCTTTTGGGGGCTGGACTAGGATTAACTGTATTGAGTTTAGTGCAGCTCAACTGAAGTATGTGGAATTTAAAAGTAAACGTATGTCAACGGCATGTTGTCTGACTTCGCCAAGCCACCACAGCCACACCCTCCAGCGAAACCTCTTGGTGCTTTAATGCAAGTCAGACCAACTTGTTATCCGTCTTCTGACACAAGATCAACTTGATTAAGTCAAGGGGGCTAGAGATGGAGCTTTCCAAGTAAAAAAAGTGACTTACTGTCCTGAGAGGGTGGGGCTTTGATGACGTCAGAATATGACCACATAGGATCGTCGGGCATCCAACATGGATGTCTCATACCAAAATTGGTGAAGTTTAGTCTTTCCATGTGAAAGTTGTATTGTTTTGAAATGTATGTCAAGAAGGCAAACTTTGAGGCCTGGCCCCCCCCTTCAGCATGCTTGAAAACTTACCGTTTTGATAACGTTTACTCCCCCATCCCTCAACTGCATACTGACCAAGTTTGAAGCCAATCGCTCAAAATAACTAGGAGGAGTTTGTTAAAGTTCGAGGTGTGCAAAAATCAAAAATGACCAAAAATTACACTTTGACCCAAAATGGCCAACTCCCTGTACATTATAGGGCATACCTTCAGGAGACTTTTTTCTTGATTTGGCGTGTTCTACCTACATACCAAGTTTTAGATCTCTACGCTGCATGATTTGCTCTATCTCATGTTAGGGGGTGCTGCTGAGCAGTTTGGCCATGCCCATTTTTGATTCCATTAAAATACATAAATTTCTTGCGCCGGAGAATTTTGGGTAAAGTTTGGTGACTTTTTGAATATGTTTAGATCTCCAAATTAGCGTTTCTATGCGGAGAAGAAAAATAATAAGAAGAAACAGTACAAATACAATAGGCCTTCGCAGCGCTGTCGCTGCTCGGGCCTAATAAGAAGAATAAGAATTCCACGAAATACAATAGGCCTTCGCAGCGCTGTCGCTGCTCGGGCCTAATGAGAAACTCTATAAAGCACTTTTCCAAATCGTGTATGCTGCTCCTAGATCCATGACTTTCTGCAGGAGGGCATCAAATGCAACTGTAGTCACCTGGAATATTGAAAATCTGATCTCTGAACATAAAATGAACCCAAAATTGTCAAGATTGGTGGAGACAACGGAGGCGAACCCAGAGCGCATACTCATAATTAACCCCATACTACGCTGCGGCCCGCCCACGGGCCGTTTCACTACCTTTTCTATTCAAATCTGTATAGTTATTGCTACATTTATTGTTTTTATAAACTTAAATTTCAAAATAGCGGTGTTTTGGCGCCACTTTTGATTGACGTTTTGTCTGACCAACTGGGTTGCTCTCTGCCCCCCCTAGAGCCCCTCTAATTTCCCATGCGTAAAGTCATGAAAGTCTCCTCCCCTCATT
>NC_051433.1:27385657-27390054 GCF_001649575.2 Kryptolebias marmoratus | reverse complement strand
TTTGCAGAACAGGATTCGTCTCAGCGTCACCTTTCATTTGAGCCCTCACTGACGCCTGTATGTTGAAGCATGTAGGAGTTATAGCTTTCTGAAGTTACATATCCATTTAGCACAGTTTGGCACAGTTTGGAGAGGACCTGGACTTTCCCTCAGAAAAACATCTAAATTATATTGATCCTTTTGTGCTAAGTTTCTAAAATTTGAACTCCACGACAATAAAACTTCATTCTACAACCTCATTTGGTTTTTCCGGTCTCAGCACCCTTCCTCCATGTACAGTAAGTTGATGAAAAAAGAGAAAAATCTAGGAGAGAAGAAAATGCTTGAAATCTCTGTTTTCACTTCAATAACTACTAATTGGTTAAAGTTACAATCATTTTGACTGCTCAGGCAAAAACTTCAAAGTGTTAACCTCACATAGAGCCTAATCTTTAGTTTGAACCACAAAAGGCTGAAGAAAAGTATCTAATTTAATTTGGGTATGTCTTTTCCAGGCTTCTTGAGCTTTCTGAGGGCGAGTGGTAAGGGGTTAAAGAAAACTATTTATTTACTAAAAAATAAACAAAACAAAAGCTGATGAGGCAGCGAGGACAAAACAAAAACTAAACTCGACAAAACACAGGTGGGAACAGAACAACCAGGACGGAACCAGGAACATACAAAACTGAACATTGAACCAGCGGAGTGGTGGAGAAAGTGACCGGGTTTTAAACACTGAAAATAATGAGATAAGTGGGCACAGGTGAGTGATACAAATTGCTGACAGGTGGAGATGGGCGTGGCAGAGAGACAAGTGAGTAACTGAGGAGGAGTGAATAGTGACAGAAAACAAAGGCACGAGAAACAAGAACTAAACTAAGAGGAAGATAACTGAACGCAAACAGCAAACATGAAAACAATAACCAGAATGCAAAAAACCCAAAGAAAACCCAAAACCCAATAGTATCCCCCTCTCAAGGGATGGTCCTAGACGTCCCAAAACAATAAAAGGACCTACCACGGGAGGGTGGTGGGGGGAAAACAAAAACACAGGATGGAAGGCAAAAATGAAAAAAAAAAAAAACAAGCTAAGAGCACTACACTTAAAATTAACTTACTGTGGCAGCTTGAAGCCTGTTGAGGATGGATCATCTTCATGTTGTGGTCTAGCCATCCCTAGATGAGCCATAAAAAGCTTAAAAATATCAGGTTTACCAAAATTGTCAGGTGAGCAACTCAGGGAGAGACAGACACAGGAGACCGACGTAGAGGTAAGTGATTTTATTTACAAGGTGAAAGTCGGGCGTTATGGTGAGTATACTGTTGTTTAATAATGGTCGAAGTTAGAATTTGAACAAGAGAGATCTTTCTTACAGTTGAGTGAAGAAGGCTCAACACAGAGGGGAAGGATCTGGGTTCCAGTGGTGAATATTTACAGGTGAGACTGGGTCGGGTGAGTGGCTCTCGGGTAAGTCCTATGACAGGCAGGTAGCGAAGATCTTTTACAGGCAACTTCAGGCAAACTCTGAACACACGCAGAAGGCAAACAGGTCAACAGAACACAAGTGACAAGAAACTCTGAGTGGCTGAGATGCTTTACCCAGGAGTAAGTGATGCTTCAGTGAAGGTCTGATCTTCAAAACAGCCTTATAAACCCAGAGAGCTGATGAACTTGACCCACTGCAGCTGGCTGTGATTAAGCTGCTGACCAATCAGGAAACAGGTAGGAGCAAACAGATAGCAAAAATCACAGAATGCCTCAATACCCCCTCCTCAAACATCGTCTCCAGGTGATTTAGGGCGTTTATCTGGATGATCTCTGTAAAATATCGAGATCAGGGAAGGGTCCAAGATGAAGGATCTAGGTATCCAAAAACGTTCCTCTGGGCCGTACCCCTCCTATTCTACCAAGGACTGGAACCCACAGCCACGGCGTCGGACGTCCAGAATGCGCTTAAAAGTGTAAGCAGGATGGTTATCGATGAGCATGGCGGGCGGGGGGTGGTAGGTAGGAGGGCATAGAGGGCTCTCTGAAACAGGTTTTACTTGAGAGACGTGAAATGTAGGATGGATCCTCATGGAAGAGGGTAGGCGGAGTCTAATAGCAGAGGGGTTAATTATTTGTTCCACAGGAAATAGGCCAACAAATCTGGGTGCAAGCTTCTTAGGTGTGTCCTTAATGTTCATGTCTCGGGTGGATAACCATGCCTTCTGTCCAACACAATAAGTGGGGGCTGAGGAGCGATGGCGGTCAGCAAACCTTTTGTTTTGTTGGGCCGTTCCAAGGAGTGCCTTTCTGGTTTGTTATCAGAAACGACGTCAGGGAAACGAAATGAGCTGTCTTGGAGAATCTGAGTTAGCTTCCGAGGGGGGTAAGTCAGTAACAAAGTCCAGGGCGATGTGGGACCATGGGCGTGCAGGAGTTGGCAGAGGCTGGAGAAGTCCTGCAGGTTGTTGGTTGCTACTCTTGTTTCTTGCGTAGGTAGCGCAATCTGTAACAAAGTCTTTTATATCAAAGTTCATGGTTGGCCACCAAAAATGCATTTTAGTGAAATATATCATACGAGAAATACCAGGATGATTGGTGAAACAGTGATTATGAATCCAGTCCAGGATTTTACTAATTATGGTTTTGGGAATGAATCTTTTACCAGCAGATCCAGTTCCAGGGTCAGGTTCAGATTGTTGAGCCTCTGAGATGATGTTTTCAATGTCCCAGGTGAGTGTTCCCAAAAAACGGGGAAAGAATGATGCTGGTTTCGGTCTTGGAGGTCTTTGAGGAGGAATACTGTTTAGAGAGTGCATCGGGTTAAACATCTCTCGAATTGGGTCTGTAAGTAATAGAAAAATTGAAGCGGTTACCCACATTATAATTTTGTTCAGAAGATGACAGGCGCAGGGAGAAAAAGGCACAGGGGTGAATCTTGTCATCTTTTTCCAATCTCTGAGAAAGAACTGCACTGACCCCCAAATCGGATGCATCCACTTCCACAATAAATTGTTTAGTGGGGTC
Source organism: Kryptolebias marmoratus (assembly GCF_001649575.2). Taxonomy (NCBI): domain Eukaryota; kingdom Metazoa; phylum Chordata; class Actinopteri; order Cyprinodontiformes; family Rivulidae; genus Kryptolebias; species Kryptolebias marmoratus. The sequence continues at coordinate 27,387,062 of NC_051433.1, read as the reverse complement.
CGGGAATCGATCAAAATGTCATCCAAATAGACATTCACATAAAAAACAAAAACAACTGGACTTCTATTCTGTAGTTGAAGACATTTCGCTTCTCATCCGAGGAGCTTTCTCAATTCAGAAATAGAGAGTGTGGACTTGAGCTTTTAAAGCTGAGATGTGATGTAAGCTGGATAGCTTGCAAATTGTTCTCAGTCTCCTAACAATAGAGGCTCGTTAGGGTCCTTGTTTGTCTGATTCACTGATGGGCCCCTCTGGTCACATGAGTGCAGGTGTTGATTGGAGTGAAACTGACTGGCGATCAGGCCTAAAGCTCCATTGTATGTTTTTGAAAGCTGGAATCTGAGACCTCCTCCTCTGTTTAATGTTGGTTTCTCCCTTTTGACATAGATGGCTTCCTAGATACAATGGAGCTTTAGGAGGTGCTCATGAACAGAATCGATTAATGGAAGCGGATATTTATTCTTAACAGTGATTAGATTGAGTTCCCGCTGATCAATACAAGGTCTAAGAGACTTATCCTGTTTTTCAACAAAAAAAATCCTGCCCCTAGAGGTGACATGGATGGACGAATGATACCAGATGACAAGGAGTCTTCGATGTAATTTTTCATGGCCTCTCTTTCTGGTCCGGAGAGATTATAAAGGCAACTTGATGGGAGTGGGGTACCAGGTAACAATTCTATAGAACAATTGTATGGTTTATGAGGAGGGAGAGAAAGTGCTTTTTGTTTACTGAATATGGGGCCAAATCGTGATAGACTTGGGGAACCTTAGACAGATCTGCCTCCTCAACACGTTCATTCTTTTTAACGGAAGGAGTAATGGCAGACTTTAAACTGTGTTGAAGGCAGAACTTACTCCAGGACTCAACCCATCTTTCAGGCCAATTAAAGACTGGGTTATGGATTATGAGCCAAGGAAAACCAAAAACTAATTGAGGCAAAGAGGAATTGAAAACAAAAAACTCACCAGTTGTAGCAGTGTTTTAGATGCTAAGAGACTAGATGCCAAGTGAAATCAGAAGACTTAAGAACAACTACTGGAGTTGTTTGTCAGTAACCAATAAAACAATACAAAGAACAACTGCTTTTTATACCATGTATTGAAAGAAAATTAAAGTAAACACCACAAACCATACATAGAACCCATCAATAAATAAATAAATAAATTTATATACACAGTACTGCAACTTCACAAGTTGAATGTGCACAATATTTTCAGCAATACAAAACCCAATCCCAGTTTTCCCCACTAACTGGCACTAAGCTGCACAATGTTTCACTGACATACATTAGAAAAGTCCATGCTTTTATTTGTCCAGCTATTTAGGTGAAAATGTCCAAGCGCAATTTGTTGTCTCAAAATGAAAAGATGAAGACTGATTTGTGTGTCAGTATGGTGAGGTG
>NC_051433.1:27372153-27385525 GCF_001649575.2 Kryptolebias marmoratus | reverse complement strand
GGGGGGATGAATGCAACCCATCACAGACTCCTACCAGAACAGCATGGAGAGGTTTTGCAGGTTCTCCTGGCTCCCAGCCAGATATCAGTACCTCGCCATCCTTAAACCCTAAAAGGGTCACCTGGCCAATTCCTTTTTTAGTTCAGTGCATGACAAACTTTACGCGTCCAAGCTCACTGGGTATCCAGATCTGTAGCAGCTGTGTCTCCAGCTCTCCCCCTCACACCTGACTGAGGAAAGCTGGAGCAGGCCTATACTACCACTCCAGACACCGCGATTGGCCGAATGCATTATATGATTGACTGCCATTCTAACCAGTGATACTGTATCTGGAGCAGCAAAGGCGAGCTTAAGGGCAGATCTTACCCTGGCTATTGTCATGGTGGTTGCCAGACAAGATAACATGAAGATTGGAGACTCTATGACGGATTTGTGTCAAATATTGTCCAATGATACCAGAAACAGTGCAAGGTCAATCGAGAGGAGTGGTGGAGAGCCTGAGTTGTTTGACTAGATCCCTGGAGATGAGATTTGGTTCAGACCCTGAATCCACCAGAGTGGAGATGGGTAGTATAACTTGATCAGTGGCAATAGTAGCAGGCAAAGAGAGTAATGAAGCAGGGGAGAGGTTAGATGGGCCTGGCAATATCCTCTGGACTACTGGCGGGCTGGACCATTTCCCGGGAACGGACAGGTAGCAACAAAATGCCCCTTGTTTCCACAATAAAAGAAGAGAAGCCCAGACATCTCTTTCCACAGCCACCTCTTCAAGCTCTTCTGGGAGGACTCCAAAGCATTCTCATGCTAGACAAGAGACAAAGTGTCTCCAGCATGTCCCGGTTCTTCCCTGGGGTCTCCTCCTAGTTGAACGCACATAGGGCACCACCCTAGGGAGGCATCCAGGATGCCTGAACCATTTCAATTTGGCCTCCTCTCAATGTGCAGGGGCTGCAGCTGTACACTGAGTCTTTCCTAGTTAAGTGAACTTTACACCCTATCATTAAGAAAGAGCCCAGCTTCCCTGTGGAGAAAACTCAGTTTTGATTGACTGTATTGGAGATCTTATTCTTTTGGTCACTACTACCCAGAGTTTGTTACCATAGGTGATGGCAGGAATGTAGAATGGCCTGTAAACGGACAGCAAAAACAGGCAGCCCTGTTGGAATCTGACTCACCCTGAAGAGGTATGACTTACTGCTGGCATTGTGAACTAGACTTTTGCACTGTTTGTATAAGAACTGAAAGATCCATAGCACTGTACCCCTCAATCCTATACTCACAGAGCACCACCCACAAAGTACCTTAGGGAAAACAGTTTAATGCCTTCTCCAAGTCCACAAAATGCATGTATACTGGTTGGGCAAACTCCCATGCCCCCTTCAAGACCTCAGAGAGGGTAAAGAGCTGGTCCAGGGAGGTCAAGGAGTATGATTCCTCTGTAATTAAAACAAACCCTCCGGTCCCTCTTCTTAAAAGGCAGTCGCTAATCAAGTAGCACTACCCCCTTTATACACATGATTTTATAAAGATGTGTTAACGGAGACAGTCCAGCAACATCCAAAGCCTTGAGGATATTGTCCTCCCTGCTGCCACAGAATTTTTAGCTATACTGAACAAAAATATAAACGCAACACTTTGGTTTTGCTCCCATTTTTCATGAGCTGAACTCAAAGCTCTGAGGCTACACTGTAATCTGAGTGACCCAGATCATTTTTTTGCCCTTATGCGACCTGTATCTGATCTTTTCATGACAGTCTAAACAACACAGATCCAATTTTTACAAATGCGACGCAAGCTACTTGGATATGTGGTCCTAAATCTGAAATGTATCTGATCTTTTCGAATATGACCTGTGTCTGTATCGCCAGGTCACATTCATTCGACCTGTACGTCATTGATACTTGACAAATGTCACTGTTCTGCATCCTGATACGTGGAAGCGGGAAGAAAAACAACAACCATGGAGGACGATAATGCGGAGAGCAGTCAGTGGAGAGAGAGCATGGTTTATTTAATTAGTATTTGGGGAGATAGCTCTATCCAGGTCAAACTCTAGGGGTCTTATCGGAATTGGGGAATTTTTGTTAGCATTTGCCAAGAAACGACCAAGCGTAGGTATAGCTGTTCCTGGCTCCAATGCCAAAGAAAAATAAAGAGCCTCCGGGCCAAATATAAGGAGGCTAAAGACTCAAACAAACAAAGTGGCCATGGACGTGTCACCTGTCCATTTTACGAAGAGCTGGACCACATTTTGGGAGACAAGAACAGTGTTCAACCATTGGAACTGCTGGATAGCTACTTTGCTGAAGAGGTAAGAGGCCCGCAAAGCAGTGGGGCCGGACAACATCCCAGGCCGTGTGCTAAAAGACTGTGCAGAGGAGCTGAAAGATGTCTTCACTGATGTCTTTAACACCTCACTGGAGCAAGCCGTTGTTCCATCACTATTCAAAACCGCAACCATCATACCGGTGCCAAAGAAACCATCACCATCCTGCTTCAACGATTACCGTCCAGTGGCGCTGACACCCATCATCATGAAGTGCTTTGAACGGCTGGTCATGGCTCACATCAAATCCAACCTTCCAACCACCCTGGACCCCTTTCAGTTCACATACAGAGCGAAACGATCCACAGAGGATGTAATCTGCTCTGCCCTTCACCCTGCCCTCACCCACCTGGACAAGAAGGACTCATATGTGAGAATGCTGTTTATTGACTTCAGCTCAGNCAGCAACATTTCTATCCTCCAGGGCTTTAATGGGAAGAGATGGAGAGGATATTCAAGGTTGAGTGTCTGTATTTCACTCAGATCTGCCCGTGTGCGTTTCACACACACACATAAAAACTCACTGGTAGCAGTACATTCGTGCATCAGCGCGCCCATCACGGATGTGTGAAGTAGAGATATTATTGTCACATTGCTGGCAGGCTGGCGTCCTCATAACTCTCCTTGTGTTGAGGCTCCAGGCGCCGCTGTTTTATCTGAGAGCTCAGTGGCATCCCGAGGTCTGCAGACTCGCTTCACTTTCAAACTTTCACTCATGTGGAAGTCACTCCTGGGAGCCGCAGCTCGAGTCTGAGATAATAAAACCGTCTCTCAGCCAGACGAGTTGACAAACAGTGGAAGGTCATGCAGCAGGTTTTACAGCTTCCTCTGGACCAATACAACAGTTTACTGTAACAGGACCACTGTATGTGCACAGTAAATGATCCTGGCCAGGACCTCCAGGACTTTTAGATGAAGCTCATACCTTCTCCAGGTCTGAGTTTGGACTTCAGGAATGCCGCTGACTTCTGAAAAAACAAGATGTTACCTTGTGGTGGTGGAGGTTGGTCCACGTGAACTTAGTGGACATCTGCTGATACTGAGACATCAAGTTGTTTAATCTGTGGAGACAAAGACTGCTTCCCTGCGTCCAACTCCTGAACACCCGGAAGGCAGTCACAATCGTGGGGGATGCTAGCCATCCTGCCCATACACTGTTCAGCGTCCTGCCATCCGGGAAAAGATACAGAAGCCTCCGCTCCCGCACCACCAGACTCTCCAACAGTTTCATCCACCAGGCTGTGAGGATGCTGAACTCCCTCCCCTCAGCATCAAGCGGCTGAGAAGAAGATGGGACAACCCCCCCGACCAACACCACAACACCAGATCTGTTGCACAACCAACACCAGAGAACCAGAGGACCAGAACTGCTGTTAAGAAGATGGGATCCCCCCACCCCCGTCTGACCAACACCAGAACACCAGAACTCTTGCTCAACCAACACCAGAACTCTTGCACAACACCAGACTTTTGCACAGCACTAGAACTTTGCACAACTGCCTTACCTCCAAACACAGGGGACAAACTTTGCACTATTGCCACTTGCACAACATGACATGACCACTACTAGAATGCACTCTACGCTACACTCAACACTCTACTCTCTACTACCTCTGTAATTACTCTAAACTCACAATGTGAAATACTTTGTTGTCCTGAGTACTTGAATCTGTGTTAGTAATTAGTTTTAGTTCTATGTATGTAGTATACAGCTTATCTTAGTTGTTAAACTACTTAAGTTATCTCAGTAGTAGTATAAAGCTATCTTAGTTTTTAAAAGACGTAAGTTATCTTCGATTATTTAAGTCTACTCTCCACTTGCACTTTATTTATCTGCAGTATCATAAGAAGGTTAGGATAGGCCTGCTTTGACTGTGCCTCTTATTGTGAGTGTTAGTGTCAGTAAATGTCTTTTCTGTATCACCGCGGGATGGTGAAAACGTAATTTCGATTCCTTTGCATGTCTGCACACGTAAAGAAATTGACAAATAAAGCTGACTTGACTTGACTTGACTTGAGGTACCTGAGGAGAGGAGCACAGGTCCTGCAGCTAACAGAGCTCGTCCAGCTAGCAGCGCTAGCAGCAATACAGGTGGGTTATTTACACATAGGCTTATAATCCTTTTTGACATAACATGATGACATGTGTGACTTGTGTTTACAAAGGTGATGGGACGCTTGCCTCACTGTCGACTCTTGCCTCTACCTCAAAGGAAAGTCCTGCACCAAGAACTGAAGATACATTCTTCAACAGCAGTGCATCTTCCACATCCACTGGCTGTAAGAAATTCTCTGTATTTTGTCAAATTACCCAAACAGACCTACTACTGTATAAAAACAAGTGTCATTTTATGCATTAGTTATTGAGAAAGTAATTTGTTACCTTTCAAGTTCTACTTGATTCCTGAAATTCTTTTTTTGTAAAAAGGTTGATAAACTATATTTGATATTACCATAGATATAATAGTTTGATTTGATTACCGTTTTAAATTCTCTTAGTCTTTGTAGCAATCTGCCACCTGCTACCTGTGTTGTTCTCTGGGTTCCTCTGAGTGGCCGAGTTCTAATTACTCTCAGCTGCAGCAGATCATCATCACACCTGTCCAGGCTTTTTAAGCCAGTTGGAGAGAGCAGTTGTCGCTGATGCATTATTTGCCTTTTGGTAACAGTCTTGGCTTTGAAACCACTGTTTTGAATCTTTTGAATTTTGCTCACCCTGTTGTCTTCTGTGTGCTCGCTAGTGGACCTGTTCCTGTTATCACTCACCTGCCTGAACTTACCTGCCTGGGGACCCGCTGCCATGAACCTGAACCTGCTATCTTGTGAACCTGTGGGACTTACCTGGAACTTACTCCGAACACGTCCGCCCGAGACCTTTGCCTGCCTGCCTCCTCCGAGTCCAACTCCGCACCTTGTAAATATACTCACCTGGGGAAACTTAGGACCCACCTGCAAGACTCTACCTGGACACGAATCCGTAAGCCTTCTAACCTCACTGCAAATCCTGAAATCCGCCGGCGGCAAGCCAGACCAAGGACTAACTCATTCCTACCCCTTTTCAGATCCTGACCTGCCACTGTATACACTGTAAATAAATCCACTTGCCTTACTTCACCGTCTCCGTAGTCTGTCCGTTTTCTGGGTACTCGATTCTGGCATTTACTTTAAAACCTTTCAGTCTTACTAACTTTAATACAAAAAGATAACATTAACATGTAATGGTTTGTCTGATCTTTTTCCTAATACAGCAACTTCTGCCAAGAACAGAAAAAGAAAATCAAAGTTGGAGGCAACTCTGAGGTCTTTGCTGATAAGGTCAGTAGTGCCCTCAAAAGGGAAGACATTGATTTTTTGTTGAAGATGCCAGCAGCTCAGCATGAGCATGAATGTAAAATGTTCACTATGTTAGTGGAGAGATCAAATCTCCCTCCACAGCCACCTTTTTACCATACTCTAGTTCAGCCCTCACAGCTTTACAGCCCAAGACAGCCTCCTGTTTATCACTCTTCACTTTCCTGTGGCTTCGGTTCCATCTCCCACCAGGCCTCTATCCTTTCTTTGACATTTAAGTCAACCAATCATCCACATTCTGAAAATCTCCCTCAGCCCTTTTTCCAGACACTAGTTGATATGCTGGCTCATCCTCCAGCCTTCCAGTCAGGATGAAATTTAAAGCAGCTTTAAGTAGTTTTGAATAATTCTTGTTCATAGAGATAATTCACCAACCTCACAGGTGTGGCATATCAAGATATTGATTAGACAACATGATTATTGCACAGGTGTGCCTTAGGCTGGCCACAATAAATGTGCAGTTTTATCACACAGCACAACGCCACAGATGTTGCAAGTGTTCATTTCTCTACCATAAACCATCTCCAAAGGCATTTCAAAGAATTTGGCAGTACATCCAACTGGACTCACAACCGCAGACCATGTGTAACCATACCAGCCCAGGACCTTCACATCCAGCATCTTCATCTCCAAGATTTTCTGAGACCAGCCACCCAGACAGCTGCTGCAACAACCAGTTTGCAAAACCAAAAATTTCTGCACAAATTGTCAGAAACCATCTCAGGGAAGCTTATCTGCGTGATCATCGTCCTCATTGACTGCAGTTTGTCGTAGTAACTGCTCACATTCGATAGCATATGGCACATCGGAGAGGTGTTCTCTTCATGGATGAATCCTGGTTTTCACTGTACAGGGCAGATGTCAGACTGCATGTATGGCACCATGTGGGTGAGTGGTTAGCTGATGTCAGTGTTATGTATCCAGTACCACATGGTGGCAGTGGGGTTGGTATGGGCAGGTGTATGTTATGGACAAAGAACACAGGTGCATTTATTGATGGCATTTTAAATGCACAGAGATACTGTGATGAGATCCTGAGGCCCATTGTTGTGCCATTCACCCACGACTATCACCTTATGTTGCAGCATGATAAAGCCCTGGCCCTATGTTGCAAGGACAAATGCACAATTCCTGGAAAATGAAAACATCCCAGTTCTTGCATGGCCAGCATACTCACTTGACATGTCACCCATTGAGCATGTTTGGGATGCTCTAGATAGGGGTATACAACAGCATGTTCCAGTTCCTGACAATATCTAGCATTTTTCCACAGCCATTGAAGAGGAGTGGACCAATGTTCCACAGGCCACAATCAACAACCTGATCAACTCTATGCGAAGGAGATATGTTGGACTGTGTCTCTTCCTAGCAGGAAAACAAGAGTCTAGCTGGTCAACTTTTAGAAGGAATATCTTTCTTTCCAACAGGAAATAATAATGTATGCACTCAGTGCCCAACCTCACCCCATTTTCATACAGGACATCACAGTGCTTAAAGACTTTAAACACACAACATATGTGCATTGGACTCTCTTGATCCCTTTCTGGATTCTGCTTTTACTTTTCTAAGTTTAATCACTAATATGCATCAAGTCCTCTCTTTTTTTAGAGGAATTTAGCATCTGGATGAGCAACCATTTATGTTTTGTCTTGAATAAATTAAAAAAAAAAATTCTTACTTGACTTTGATTTGCATAGCTGTTTTGGTACCAGAAGAGGTGGAAAAAGTACCAAAGCAGTGTACTAAAAAAAAGTACTGTTTACTCTGTTGATATCCTAAATACTGTCGAGATTTGGGTTTTTGGTTTTTCAGTTTGTTTTTGTTTCAGTTGGTGTTTATTATTTATTTTATTCTGTTATCTTTCCTTTGTCTCGTGTGTCTGTTTGTTTCCTGTCACCACTCATGCCCCCTCAGTCACTCACTTATCTGTTTACCTGCCACGCCCTCCTCCACCTGTCAGCTATTATTATCATTCACCTGTTCCCACTTACCTCATCATTCTCTATGCTTTTATACCCTGTCATTTCCCCCACCACGCCGTCGGATCATTGTTCTTTTGTGCTAGTCCTGTGTTCACCTGTGTCTCTGTTTTTTTTAGTTATGTTCTTGTTCTGCTGCCCCGTCAGCTTCTTGTTTTCGTTTTAATAAATTAGTTTTTCTTTAGTTCAGAGTTATGAGTCTGCTTTCTGGGTTCGCCTCCGTCTCCACCGTTCATGACAAATACAAATATAGTTACTCGTCTAAAAATCTACTGAAGCAAAAATAAAAAGTGAATCAGTAAAAATGTACTTTCAGTAAACGTCAATTACTTTTTTTATGTAGCAGAAGGGCATCTCTCATTCAGAACAAAAAGGACAAAAGGAACTTTTCCTCAAGCTCTTAAATTTGAGTAGCCTGTGTGCTGCCTGAAAAAGCAACAAAAGGAACAATACATTCAACACAGCTCCCAGCCCATTGTCTGAGGCATCTGTTGTAATGGATGTTGACAGCTCAGGGTTGTAGATGGCAAGTTCTGGGCTTTTCAGGAGACGGGTGCTGAAATAGAATTAATTCAAACCAAGAAAGAAACTTCTTAACCCGATTAGGCTAATTTAAATAAAACTACAATTTCTCACTACAATGGGATTCCCATTGACCCTACCTCCTATCTAGCAAAATCACAGTTTTCAAGAACCACATTTCGGAGATAAAACAATATGATCAAACTTACTATCATTCAAGAAAATTATTCAATTCTGTTACTTATAATGCCTCTGTGACAGTATTCTACATAACAAGAACAAAGTAACATAAGATATAACAAAATTTTTAAGTTTTAGAGTGCCCTTATTAAAAACTGTGAGCTTTTAAATATAAACAGACAACAAACACCAAATGAAGAAAACACCTTGTTGTACTTAAGTAAAAAATCCCCGTATGAACCTTCAAAATAAATTATTACAGGTTGTGTAATAATTTGCGTAATGTGTAATAAAGTCATGCCATTTAGACTACATGGTGCCCTGGCAACATTCCAGAGATTGATGGATCAGGTACTGTCTGACATGTCTGATTTTGCTGCAGCCTACCTTGATGACATAGTCATTTTCAGTTCTACCTGGGAAGATCACCTGAAACATCTGGAGAAGATGTTGGAGCGCCTCCAGTCTGCAGGGTTGACTATTAATCCAGCCAAGTGTGCAATTGCCAAGGATGAAACAGAGTACCTGGGGTTTGTTATAGGAAATGGAGTGATAAAGCCTCAAATAAATAAAATTACAGCTATAGAGTCCTGCCCTCTGCCTGAGACCAGAAAACAGTTAAGATCCTTTCTGGGTATGGCAGGATTCTATCATCGTTTTATCCCTCATTTCTCAGCCAGGGCCGCACTATTAACTGACCTCACTGGTTCCCGAAGCCCCAACAAGATCGTCTGGACAGAGGAGGCCAAAACCACTTTTCAGGATCTGCGGCAATCTCTCAGTAAGAGTCCAATCCTGCACAGCCCTGATTTTGAGAGACATTTTATTCTACAGACTCATGCCTCTGAGAGAGGTTTGGGAGCTGTTCTGTTGCAGGGACCCCTGGAGAGCGCCATCCAGTGGCTTTTATTAGCCGCAAGTTGTTTCCAAGGGAAGTACGATACTCAACCATTGAGAAAGAGGCACTGGCCATTAAATGGGCCCTGGATTCCTTCAAGTACTACCTTCTTGGGAGAGAGTTCACCTTAGAAACTGACCATAAAGATAGATAGAGAAGATGAAAGATACCAATGGAAGGCTTACGCGATGGTACCTCGCCATCCAGCCATTTCGATTCGCCATCCACCATATTCCCGGCAAGGACAACTGCATCGCAGACTGTCTCTCTCGCTGTCCCAGCGAGAGATCTGAAGAGGGGGAGTGTGTGATGGCTGCAGTTACAGCCACACAAATGTGGTAACATTCACTCGCACGACATACAATAGGTCACCTCATTTATATTTGGGTTTCTTTAAGTCTAAGGATTTAATTTACAGAATAACTGGTTTTGTTTAGTAGGCAACACATCACACTGTATTCTGGAATAAGTGCGCACATTTTAGTTTACATTGTTATGTTTTGTTTGACTTAATCTTTGTTTGTTTTTGAGCTTCCTCAGTGCTGGCTGCTCCAATCATTCAGGAGAACAGAGAGATGGAGCAAGCTGGCTGAGACTGCAAATTGGTTCATACCACTATTCATCATCCAGAGGGGTGAATGGGGTTCTGCTATGTTAGTTTCAGTTAGGTTTTTGTGTGTTTTCCCCTTGTGTCTTGTATGTGGCCTGATCAGCCAGTATTTAAGTTTCCCCTTTTTTTCAGTTAGGAAGGTCTGTTTGTTTTAGTTAGTTTGGGTTGATGTCTGTTACTTTGACCTCTTTTTTTTGTCATTTTTTTCCATTATTTACTCAAGTCTTTGTTTTGGGTTAAATAAAACAACCATTTTTAACTTTAAACCTGTGCCTGGCTGTTCCTTAACTGCTCGGTCCATCACACCATGGTGGGAAGGACCATTCCGAGTGCCTTCTGACCACGTCCACCGCAGTGAAGATCGCTAAAAGGCCCAGCTGGATACATCTCAGCCACTGTAAGCTGCAAAGAGTGCTTGACCCTTAAAAAGCACCGGCACTGGGGGAAGTCTGACTACAAAGGGGCCTCACTGTTTAGAGGTGGGGCGTCTCAACGTCAGTGAAGAAAACACCCAATCCCAGTTCCATTAGGCTATTAAAGGGCTCGTGTGTCTTTGTAGTCTGGGCAACAATGAGGATTTCACACCTGAAGTGGTGGATTCTCTGTTGCGCTGTGTTTGCAACATGCTTACTTTGGTACCGCACGTGTCCCGTGCCAAAGAGAAGAAACAAAAGAAGCCATGATGAGTATCACCCCCATGGGTACAGCACAAACTCCTGGTGGCAACTAATGAATTTGAAAGCCCACATGAACAATGAAACTAACTGCTATGTCTGTGTGCCCAGATGCCCTACTCCACACACACACAGCACTGGATTGGTAATAGTAAACATCTTACTCGACCAACAAAACTGTTTGTATGGCCTGAGCACGCACGCTGGCCATAACCGCAAGTCTAAAAAGAACATTGACTTGGACAGCAGAAAATACCCAATTTACTCCAAGATGAGCGAAACAATTGTAACTACAACTTGCACACCAGTGAAGGACTTCATGCCACTGCCCCAGTAGAGCGTGAAGTTGCCAGAAACCATTTCACTTTCAGGTAAAGCACCTGGATCACTGGGAAAATGTGTTTTAGACTGAGCACCATGGAGTTTGTACATTTTGTGATCAAACTCCTAGCTTCAGAAATTGTACTGCAGAACTAATGTTAACAGCACCATGTAATGTTACCAACATGTGAACAGGAGGACTTTTAATTAAATGGCACGTTCAAATGGCAAACATGGCAAAACGGGGTGCAGCACCATTGTGCCAGGTCCCATGGTCTCTCGTATCGCTGGTACCACTGGCCAGCGCGGTGTTCACCCTGAAGAAGGACAATACCTCCCCCACAAACCTCAACAGCAGGACTAAAAGACACCTCAGCGGAGTAAAATGGTGGGGCCGGTCCTGCCCAAACAGAACAGGACAGGCTCCTAGGCTGTGGCCAGGCAGACGACCTGCTAGTGCCACAGTTGTGCGGCTCATTGTCCCAACAGTCCATCTTCCTCTCCCTGCTCCTGTGCCAGGACTTCAGTTTGTTTACTGGACCCTGAGTCGATGATGATGGCAGCAGGACTGACTCACGAGACTGAAGTCCCATCGAAGTTTAGGATCTGGAATGGAGGAGGAAAAATTCTTCCGGAGTGTCTTCCTACAGATGGGGTGAGGAGAAGTGCGAGGTCATGTGGAAACCAACCATTATGCCTTGATGCGCTATGACACATAAGGCCATGAATGGAACTGCAAAGGAGCTGTCTGCCATCCGTCAGATGGTTCTGAAAAATCACATTGTTCTGGACTTGCTGACTGCCTCTCAAGTGGAGGTTGCAAGATTTATTAGACTGCCTGTTGTACATACATCCCTGATGAGTCGGAGGAAGGAGGCCTGATCCACGACGCCTTAGAAGATCTGGACGAGCTCCGCAGTTATGTGGACTCTGCCACCCATGGCTCCGAGCCGTTTGACTTGTGGTCCTGGCTGATGTCCAGGGCCTGGTGGCAACTGCTGCTAAAACTATTTATCCCAGTGATCTTTGTGCTGTTACTGTTCTGTCTGTTTTTCTGTTGTGTCATCCCCTGTCTTAGGAGTATGATGACCAGAGCGGTGACCCAGACGCTGGTGCAAACGCAGATGGCGGCCATGGCGAGCAGCGGTTGTGGTGAAACTGTGCCCTTTCCGTAAAGCTGAATATGAAGTCTAATTCTGAAACAGACCTGTGTTTTCTTCAAGAATGGAAAAGTTGTTATATGATGTTTGAATTGAAAAACATTTCCTGCAGCAGTTAAAACTGATGTTTTCACAACTAAGGTTTCAGAAATTGATGGATGTATATAAGACGTTGATTTTTGTCTTTTATATTTCTCAATTCATATTTCCCTTTCTGAATTTTCAATTCATAAATGATTCCATTTCATTTCATTTGACTGATGATTCCATGGTTTCATTTTAATTTGCTTTCATGATTTGTTGTTCAATTTGTGTTATTTTTATGTTTTCTATTTTAACCTTTTTTTTCTTATTTTTATGTTTTCTAAAATTAACATTTTGTTCCTTTTATGAGTTTTTGAATTATGAGATAATAATTTCTTTGTGTTCCAGATTTCCAACAAAGACTGATAAACAGGAGGGAATGTTAGGGTTTTTATGTTATCAGCCTTTGTGCTCATGTGTAAAACTGCCTACGTGAGACGTGAAGGTCAGATGGCAGGCGCCACACCATCTGGCTCTCCCAAACAGAGAAGTGTTATGTGTTTTTGCTATGATCTGGACTGGCCTTGGCTAGCTCAGATCAACCAAAGGAGACAAAATACACAACAGAAGAAGTTCTGGAGCTGGTGAAGAAAAAAAACAGCGACTTTTTAGACCGGGATATATCTGATAAAAAGAGCGATGCCTTTCTCGAAGGATAATATGTCCGTGATCAGTAAGTACTAAAGTTTTTTTTCACAAGTACTCATTGTTTATATGCCTCTTACTGTTTATATATTACTCATTGTTTATAGATGGCGCTTTGTTTATCGGTGTGTTTGCTAAATGTCCAGATAGTTGTGAGTTAGTTTCATATTCGAACGTAGTAACTATATGTATCATGCTAAAGACAGATTTTGTCAGTTTCGAAGTACTTACTAAAGTATTACGTGAGAAAACAAAAGTCTCCGTCTTTTTTATTTTTGAGCTGTGTCCGTTTTAGCTGTGTATAATGAGGTAGGGGGGTGGAGGTCAGTAGCTTAGCATGTCGGTGTTTGTGTGAGGACAGAAACGTTAGATGGAGCGGGTGACACACTGTGGAGACCCCTGAAAACAGAGAAAAAGGAGAGGTGTTTGTGTGAATGTAAACGTGAAGGCTTGGATGGATGAAGAAGCTCCTTTTTTTATTTTCTCCGTGAACGGCGCGGTGGGGGCGGGGACATTTTGGTCAGGTCACTACAAAGTGAGAGCGGATACGACGTAGCACCGCCATCTTGTTTTTCGTGTGAGGCGGGTGTGTGTGTGTGTGTGTGTGTGGGGTGGGTGTGAG
>NC_051433.1:27341866-27371929 GCF_001649575.2 Kryptolebias marmoratus | reverse complement strand
TGTGGCAGTAGTTTGTGAGTAGTTTGTTTCAATGTAATTACTTTTTCATATTTGTTCAGTAAATACACGTTTTGACAAATTGAACTTGTTTTGGGACATTTTTTATGATGTACTTTGGAAAAAATAAGTATTTTATTGTGTTTATTTATCCTCTACTGTATAATTATCATATTGAGAGTGACTTCATTTGCAGAACAGGATTCGTCTCAGCGTCACCTTTTATTTGAGCCCTCACTGACGCCTGTATGTTGAAGCATGTAGGAGTTATAGATTTCTGAAGTTACATATCCATTTGGCACAGTTTAGATAGGACCTGGACTTTCCCTCAGAAAAACATCTCCACTATAGTGATTCTTTTGTGCTTATTTTCTAAAAATTTGAACTCCACGACAATAAAACTTCATTCTACAGCCTCATTTGGTTTTTCCGGTCTCAACACCCTTCCTCCATGTACAGTAACTTGATAAAAAAGGAGAAAAATCTAGGAGAGAAAGAAATGCTTGAAATCTCTGTGTTTTCACTTCAATAACTACTAATTGGTTAAAGTTACAATCATTTTGACGGCTCAGGCAAAAAATTCAAAAGTGTTAACTTCACATGGAGCCTAATCTTTAGTTTGAACCACAAAAGGCTGAAGAATAGCATCTAGTTTAATTTGGGTACGTCTTTTCCAGGCTTCTTGAGCTTTTTGAGGTGGAGTGGTAAGGGGTTAAATTTATAGTGGCTCTCGGTTCTGCTTCCAGGTCATTCAGGTGGATGCCTTACAACTTTTTTATTCTCTGTTTTATATAAATATAAAACCATAGAAAATAGAGAAACTCTAGTCTCTAAACATCTAACATGCATTCATACACAAAAAAAGTCAAATAGTAAAAAGTTACATTATGATCACAGGGAGAACAGGGCAAGTGCTGACTTTTAGTGTTGCCATGGTAACATGTAAACAAAAATTCAAATTAGTGTTTTCATGAGACACAACTTTGACCCGCAAGAGGGAGAAAAAAGGCAACATATTTGTGCACAAAAAGCAACATACATCCTATCTTTTTTTTCCACAGAAAATGTAATGTAAATTGTACAATTTGTGTGGTTAGCTACTGTTCAAGCAGCAGGGCTGTGCTTTCACACACAAGATTCAAATGTGAGGTGATGAAATGAAGAAAATGCTGTGGAAATCTATAAAACGTGCAACATGTCATCTGTTTAAAGTGAACTTTTGCAAAACTACTTACTGGAAGCAGTAAGAAAGTTATGAAAATTATTCATGGTAGAAGCAGAAAAATAAAATGAACAGCCAAATAAAATGGATACGGGATTTGAATCCAGGTTCTCTACTTGAAAGACAAGTGCTTTCACTGCTAGCACTAAGACAACTAAGTCTTAAAACAACAATGTTTACTAAAGTCATGCTATAACCCTCGCTCCAGTCCTCAGGCAGAATTTTAATTGTTAAAGAGCTATGAAACAAAGACATCCCTTTTTTTTTTACAGAAAATGTACCACAATTTGTGCAGTTAGCTGCTGCACTATAAAATATTAAAGTCAGGTATCCCACTTGAAAGGCAGGAGCTCTAACCATTGAGCTCTACCAATGCAGCAGCCCTGGAGGTGTGGCTTACACTGGAAGGTATTTATCTGTGCTATCTCCACCACTCCTATGTGCTTATAGTGATGGACTGTACCACTTTTAGAATTATGACAGGGGCTCACAGAGAAGCGTGATTCATCAATCCAAAGAACACGTCTGCACTGCCCTGCAATCCAGTGGCAGCATGCTTTACACCATTGCATCCAAAGCGTTTCATTGCACTTGGTGATGTAAGGCTTGGATGCAGCTGCTCAGCATGGCAACCTATTTCATGAAGCTGTCTGCGCACTGTTCTTGAGCTAATCTGAAGGCCACATGAAGTTTGGAGGTCTGTAGCTATTGACTCTGCAGAACATTGGTGATCTCTGTGCACTACCTTTATTTTACTTATCTTAGTTTTTACCATGTAGACCTTTTATTAAACTATTAAAATGTTTTTTAACTCTTAGCTGGCTATCGGTACCCTTAGATAGCCTTTGGTATCTATAATTCAGCTTTTATCACGTCTCATTAACTGAGATTTTTTTAAATCCTAGTGTAGTTTATGTTCACTCCTAGTTTGGTTTTCCTCAGCTTAATTTACTTTTAGTATGACTTGTTTTAGATAAGTTTTACTCTGTATTTTTATGTAGCTTTAAATTGGGTGTGTGTTTTCATGGCTTCTGTTTGGCTGAGGTTTTTAAACTCTAGTTTAGTTTATGTTATATTGTAGTTTGGTTCTCCTCAATTTATCTTTGGTTTATCTTTAGTACGACTTAGTCTTATTTAGTGTCTCATGTTTTAGATATGCTTAGCTCTATATTTTCAATATCGTTGTGCCTTTTATGACAGCACTTTGTACTGCCCTGTTGTTGAAAAGTGCTATATAAATAAATTTGACTTGACTTTGACTTGACTTGACTATGTACCTCAGCATCCACTGAACCCATTCTGTGATTTTACGTAGCTTACCACTTCACTACCAAGTTGCTGTCATTCCCAATTGCTTCCATTTTGTTATAATACCACTAAAAGATGATTGTGGAATATATAGCAAGGAAATTTAATAACTGGACTTACTGCACAGGTAGCAACCTATCACGATATCACACTGAAATGTACTGAGCTCCTGAGAGCAACCCATTCTTTCACAAATGTTTGTAGAAGCAGTATGCATTAGAGCTGGAACGATCGATCCAAAATATCGATAATATCAATACCAAGTCAGTATTGGTATCAGATCGATACTAGCGTGGTAAGATCAAAACTTTAGTTTCATATTGCTTCTTGTCTGCACCATTGCTATGGAGGACTGAAACTGATATAATTAAAAATAAAAGCAGAAATAGATTTCTTTTTTTTTGCCCTTCTGGACTTCTGCAAAAACTTTGTGAGAAAATGAAAAACAGAAAAGAACGTCCAAAGGAGAGCATAACACATGAAAGAACAAGACAGATAAAAAAAAGCAAAAATTAACACGAAATGCTGAGATTGGATGGATACATAGTAATCAGAAATGTATGTGATTTTGCACTGGATCTGATCTTATATGAACAAACATCTGTAGAATTTCAAGACAGAGTTCACAAGAAGACCAGTGGCACACACATGTGGAAGAATTCTGCAAACAGCAGACAGCTATGAAAACTTTCCAGATGTTCATGCTGAATTCAATGCAGTTCTTGAAAGCAATGTCTGGGTAATGGACATCGTTTAGACTCCTAGCGCAATACACTACATTTGAAATGTTAAAGCAGACTAGAGCAGAACTGAAAAAAGACATAAAGAATATGTATTTTGAACTTAAAGAAATTACTCCTGTTTAAAAAAACAATTGACAGAAGTTAGCTAATACTGTCAGTATCCCAGTTTTGGCTAAACATATTGAAGTTTCTTTTATTATTCATAGTTTCATATGATACACTGACGTTGTCACAAAACGAATGAATAACCTGTTTATTACTATATCCAAAGCCATCCTCACCAGATCCAAGATCCAACTGCTGGATGGAAACCTTTTATCAGCAACAAGAAAAATTATTGCAAGAGACCTATAAAATATAATGAAGCTTTGTAGGATTTGGGTTTTGGTTGGTTTGTTCTTTGAGTCTCTTTTAGGTTTATTGTTTCTTTTATTTTGTTATTTGTCAGGATTTGGGGTTTTGTTTTGTTGGTTCATTGAGTTTCTTTTGGGTTTATTGTTTCTTTTATTTTATTATTTAGTCGTCTGGGTTTTGGTTTAGTTCTTGTTCTTGTTGTCTTTGTTTTGTTTCTTATCATTCTCCACTTGTCCTTAGTCAGCACTTGTTTACCTGCCACGCCCATCTCCACCTGCCCGCAATTGTAATCACTCACCTGTGCCCACTTCCCATAATTATCCTCTGCATTTTCTATATATACTTGCTCGTGTCTTCCTTGTTGTCTTGTTCCTCTCATGTTTTGCCTCCATAGGTAATTTATGTTTTGTATTGAGTTTAGTTTTTGCCGCTTCGTCAGCCTTTGTTTTGTTTCTTTTTATTTTTTAAATAAATTATTTTATTCCTAGATTTAAGATGAGTCTGCACATTGGGTTTCTCCCCCCGACCTGACAAGCTTCACTTTTAATCGGTCTCTAATGCCACATATTTTGTGGCTAAGTCATATACTCTTTTAGTAAGGAGCAAGACTTAAAAAAATCCATGTGTTATTTTGTAATTATGTCTGGAATAAAACAGAAAAACTACTGGAAATAGCGAAGACTGATCAGCTCAATTTCAATTTCTTATTTCTGAATGTTTTTTGTTTGCATCATACCTCTGTTAAGTTAGGTTGAGGTAAAAGTCTGTAGTATTTGCTGTTGAATACAAAATTGCAATTGAAAGTTACAAAAAACATGTTTGTAAATTTCATAAATGTCATTGATCCTAAGCGTATGTGCTGTTCATCCATCAATCAAGCTGAATGATGATTTCAGTGTTTTTGAAGAAATTTTCTGTTCTTGATGTTATAAAACTATAAAAAATGAAACTATACAATGCAGTGCAAGAGCTGAGATTATTTGATCATCCTAAATCTAAATTGTCATGTTCTAAAATGAAATATTGATCTAACATTTGTACAAATTTCCTTGTTAATGACAAGTTATGCATTTTTTGTATTGTACATTTTATGTGTATTTTCTCAACACTTAGCACTTGTTTTATCTCTGCACCTGAGATGATCCATGTTATTTTTGAAACCACAAGAGCTACAGTGTTCACTCTTTTATTCTAAGTAACTGATATATAACACAGGGCTGTATTAGATCTGAACGTTTGTTTTAAAATTTGGGTCATATTAATGGCTATAATATTGGGATTAGCAAGAAAGTGTTTTTTTTTGTAATATTTTGCCAATACTTTTCTATTATGCTTTTTAATGTTGCTCAAGCTCCTTATTCATTTGAGCAGGCCTAAATCGCTAGCCTCTAATATGCATTTTAGTTTAAATTAAATATTTACATGTAGCTTTCATCGACCAAATTAAAGACTGTTATCAGGTAATTTAATTGAGAAGTATATTTCACTTTACAGAATAATATATATACACATGGTAAAGAATTAACTATGCAAATATGAAAAGAGAGGAATCAGAATTCCGGAGACTGCCGCACATGAGCTCAGTAATATGATAGAATGCCATTTATTTGTCATTTTAGCATTTTATTTAAAATAGTTAAAGATACACATTTCAGAATTGTCTCTCACACTTAATGGGATGATATCTGTGTACCTATTCTGGGCACTGTTTTGTTTCATAGGTGCAGGGATGCTACAAATACAAGTCAAATTACATTTAATATGTGTTATAATTATAGAAGTGATGTCACATAAAGGGCTTTGTGACATCAGCATCATTATGTAAGACTGAAGTAAATTTACATGAAAAGCAGCTAGAATATCTTACATTACAGAACTTGTATACAAAAGGCGATGGGTCTTGGGTAAACAATTATTGCTTCTCTTTATTGTTATGGCACTAAAATCTCCTCAAAATGCACAACAGTTTAAAACCTTTACAACGATACATGTATAAAGAAATGCTCTGTAATTTAAACCTAGAAATGCTGGCTTAATTTAGAGTGACCAAGTCCAGTCCTCCAGTGCTACTTTCTTGGAACTTTAGATGGACCTCCCTTCTGCACACCTAAATCAAAAGACTGCATCCCCTCATCAGCATGTCATGCAGCTCTGTAGAGGCTTAATAATGAGCCATTAAGTTGATTCAGGTATGTTGGAGAAGTATTACACCTATAAGTTGCAGGATAGTTGCTCTTGAGGGCTGGACTTGCTCCCTGAATGACTAGTTTGCTGAGACATGCAAGGCTTAAATTTACTGGATCCAGGGTTGCCAGCCACAAATAATGAGAAAAGAGGTGGCTACAGAATATAATGGAGAGGTAGTCAGTTTCTACAGTTGTAACCAGATTTTTACACACACACTGAATAAAAAAACCTACAGATTTCTTTTTTCACTATCTGAAGTTAAATCAGACCAGAGTTTTAGCTTACTTAGAATGACCAAAATTATTTCTATTTGATAAATGCCAGGAAACTTAGTGAGAGAAAATTTTGTAAAGATGTTTTTGTAACTTTTTTGAATTCAGACGTTTACATACATTTAGTGAGTATCAGGGATAACTGTCTTTAAGATTGTATTATTTTCTGTATATTTAACAACTGTATACCACTTTGTGTTGGTCTCTCACATTAAATTTCAATGAATTATATTTATGTTTGTGGTTGTAATGTGACAAAATATGGGGTTTGAATACTTTTGCAAACCACTGTATCTCATGTCAAACAAGAAAGCATTGTGTTTCAGGTGTGATTATAAAATACACCCACAGGTGTGACTCCAGTTAACTCAGATGTGTCAATTAATGTATCAGAAGTTTGTGGAAGGAAACCCAAAAGGTTTGACGCAAGTTATCCCTGATAATGACCAAAATGTATGTAAACTTTTAAATTTGAAAAAAAGTTACAAAAAATCTATAAAAAATATTCTCATTACATTTATTGGCATTTAGCAAATACAAATTATTTTTTGTAAATAATTTAAAACGAGAAGTTTGGTCTGATCTAGCTTCATAGTGACAAAAAAATCACACATACATTGTCAATGTCTTTAGTTTAACAGTACAACATTATGTTAGAAAAAAATACATTTTTATGTGCATTTGAATGCTTACCCATTTAAAAGGATTGAGATTTGGTACATTACTGATTATCATAGCACAGGCCAGCACTTCTTCCAGATCTGACTGATTTTTTCCTTCTAAACAGCCTTTTACAAATTCTCTTTATAGTTTGAACACTTCATATAGTCTGATGACTTTGCGCTAAAATTGTAAGTATGTTTTTGTTGCTGAAAGAAAGTCTGAAGTACAGTGTAAATAGATCTGACAAGGCAAGGTGTGGGAAGACTCAGGCACAGCAGACAAAGATAAAGTTCTAACCTTTTATTAGAAACGATGGAACGAAACAGAATGCTAGTTCCGGGAGCTAAGCTAACTTTGCAGAGCGGGACGTGGCTTGGAACGGGTAAATTGGCCTGGGACTGCGGGAAAAGGGTAGTGGAACTACTAGGGCAAAGGCTTAGGCGAGAGATAGAATCCAGGAACTGATAGGGGGTCGAAGCCGGGAGGTCAGAAGAGAGCAAACAGAGGGCGTTGTCCAGTGAGAGTAAGCGAGGTCGGCAGCCGGGTATCAGAGTCCGAGTTAGAGTCAGGCAGGGGACAGGCAGAAGGCGAGAGTCGAGTTTCAGGCGAGGGGTCGATATCATTAAGCAGGCATGGAACTTGGAATAACGCTGGACATTGACAAGGTATGAACCGTTCAATAATCTGGCAAGGAGTGACTGTGGAACGTGATCTTAAATACTAGCTGTGGCAGGTGAGACTAATGACTGTGATTACTATGGCATGAGTCCAGGGCGTGGCAGGAGGTAGTGAGACTGTGGAAACTTACTGAGAAAAGTGGCAAGGCTGAGAACTGGCAGGAACAGTGGAACTGTGACAAGATCATCCAAATTTGATATTTTAGGAATCGTCTTTCACCGTAAGAGGGGAACACTTTTTTGCAGAAGTTCTTGTTTCTTTTTTGACAGTGGCTGTTTGCCTATTCAGAAATTGAAGTGGACAATATGGTCTCCATGGTAGGGGATGTAATTTTCAAGCGTTGCGTCATCCATGAGTGCTAAGACACCACAGTCAATCTGCACACAAACAGAAAGAAAGGACAGTTATTTTCTTCAACATTTACACTGCAAATCAATGTTAAGGGTACCTTTAACATTGTACCTTTAGGTCACCGCTTAAAGTGATCTACTGTTTTGGGGAGAAATCCAATATTAGAAGAAGTGAGCTAAGCAGTAAATAGACAGTCCTATGGTATACTGAACAAGAGGACGGACTGGACTGGTTATCATTTAGGTATAACAACACAAATTCATAAATACACAGTCAATATAGGGTAAAAGCTATTGCACATAAAACACACAAAGAAATATTCTCAGTCAATAACAGTGTTGTCTCTTTATTTTAGTTATTTATTTGTTTATAGTCTATTTATTTCAGTCCATTAGTCTGTCCATCTGTCACATCATTCTGCGTTTCCATTGGTTGTGCATTTGATCAGCCTGTGGTCAAAGTTCAAGCCCAGACTGCTCCCTAAACAGCACTTTTTATAAAAAAAACTTTAAACAGCACATTAAGTTTGATTTAGTTAACTGTAACTGTAGCCTACCATTTCCACACCTGAGCGATAACTGTACTGATAGTGTAGCTCAGGGGTTGAGATGTATTTTCAGTCCTGAGCTAACACATCACATTCTGGTAATATAAACAGTTTGTAACTTTTTCCGACACCATACCACTAACATAAGATATACATAGATATCATAGCATAGATATATGCACAACATTAGTTGGTGTTGGCAAATATGGTAAAGTGATCATATGATCAGAACAACAGCTAGCCGGAGATCGGTGACTTAGCATGCAAGTTATACATTTTCCTGTATATATATATATATATATATATATATATATATATATATATACATACATACACACACAAGTATCTTACCTTAAACCTAATTATAATTTCTCGCCTCCGCTGAACTTAAGTTTATTATTTTAACAGCAGACATCTTACTCATATTTGGCAGGTAGCTAAGATACTGCCTAATTTCATTGTAAAACATTCAAACAGAAGAACAATAAAATAAAACGCAACAACCTGTCAGGGACCGTGGAGAGCGAGAGGAACCCTGAGCGCAGACTCATAGTCAAGAAATGAAAATTTACCCATATTGGATAATTCCAGCAATAAACACTTGATACACCTTTATTCGTCGCGTGTGACTTAACATTGTGAGACTCTAGTACAGTACAATTACGAACTCATACAACAGTAAGTTTACAAAAAAATTATTGAACAACAAAGGTTAATCTGGCAGAGTGTCTCGAGAGATAGATTCAGGTGGAGTTAGACCTGGGGAAGTAATGTTCACGAGCTTGAGCCGCAGAGGAATAATTCAGAGGATTCAGAATCTTACTTTAAGTGGAGAAGATTGTGATCGGAGGAGGGGGGAAGGTTGAATCTCCATTCAGGATGAGCTTGACCGGAGAAGTAGGGGAGTTCAGGAGAGTGATTCGATTCCTCTGATCTTCCCAACAGATGGAGGAGAGCGTTAGAGGGTGGACAGGCCAGCAGACTTCCAACAGGGAATCCAGGAGGCGACCAGATGAAGCAACTGGCAGACTCGGAACCAGAACCAGGACCCGAGGAAATCTTCAGGAGAACTGACGGAGAGGAAACTCAGAGAACACAGCAGGTAAGTACAATCATAGATTAACTAGAACTAGGAAAGCATTAATGAACCTGTACCACTTGGTGTAGAAAACCCCTCTTGCATCTGCGTCAGGGAAGCTGCTCCTCCAAATACTGTCTCCTGGATTGTAGCTGATGAGCGCCAGCTGGGAGCTGCACCTGCCGACCACACCCTAAGGAGAAGGTAAGCATGCATTCCCCCCCTACAGTGTGTCAAGGAATGTGAGTTGAGATCAGCCCGAAACCCACTCTCAAGCCAGTGAAAGTAAAGGATGTTGCTTAAGACTGCAATAAAGAGATTGTGTGTGTGTGTGTGTGTGTGTGTGTGGGGGGGTCTGCTATCACTGGTAGAGAAAGCTGAACATTGAATTAAAAAACAACTGAGCAGGTTATAGATTGTACTTATCTTTTAATATTATGGGTATAAGTTGATTACGGAAATTAGATGGGGTAATAAAACTGTTGAGTACGATGTTTACCACTGCTGTATTTTGATTGGCACTATTTTTGCGCAGCGGAAAGTTATGTTCTTGACCAGAATGTAAATAAAGGCGGAGCCTCCTTGTCTCTGTGTGTTCCGGCCAGAGCAGGGCAGTGTGTGGCTACCAGTTAAGCTAAAGTTATGTCTCCTGTCTCTTATGTACAATATAAGTAAGTTAGTACTTCTGCAAAGATGTCAACACGAGCTGAAGATGATGACGAGGAGCCCAGAGTTTCCCGTGGAGAAAATAGGAGAGCTGCTGCAGAAGGATCAACAAGTTATGGGCCCAAACAAGTTTCGGTCATGGCGGTGCATGGAAGGGGACCCCTGCCGCAGTTTGACGGAGACGAAGCCCGCTACCACATCTGGGAAGCAAGGTTTTTAGCTTACTTAAAAACCATCAGACTGAAAGATGCTATCCTTGGAAGTGAGTTAATAGCAGGGGCTGAGGCACAAGATGTGACTGAGATTGGTAGGAAAAATGAACTGGCGTATGCAGAACTGTGTGGTTGTTTAGATGATAAGACGCTAACGCTAATCCTCTATGAAGCACCAGACGATGGCCAGGTTGATCATTGTATCTACACAAGATTTTCAAGTTGCATTTTTCTCAGTTGCTGGATAAATTCTCCTACGAGAGAAGCGGGTGAATCCTAGGGAAGAAGACCGTAATTTTGTCTGGGTTAACCAACCCCCGCAGTCAGCTTATCTACTTACTGTGGTGTAATTGGCTAATACCCAGGGCCAGAGGCTGTTTTTTTTACTTTTGGAGGTAAACTGAAGGGAACAATTCCTGTCAGACGACAAGTGTAAGCTCACTAACATGCTAACAGCTAGCCGGAACCATTCTGCTTTAGACATGAAACTATCTAATTTGTTTTACTCACCTTTTGCTCTTCCATTAATAAAATGGCACCTTCGGAGACCGCTCAGGCATGTAAAAAGTCACTTAAATCCGACATGTTGCTCCAAAACGTTAGCTGTCTTTCTGCACAACTCACATCTCTGTTACTGAAGCTGGTCACTCCCTAGCGCCCATCAGCCTTAAAGTGAGAATTCTGAGATTAAAGGCAGAATTCTGAGATTAAAGTCAGCTTTATTGATCCAAAACTAACTATTGTTTCAGATCGAAATTCTGCTGCTGGTCAAGACAGATGGCCACCCATTCTGAGCCTGGTTCTGCTGGAGGTTTCTTCGTGTTATAAGGAAAATTTTCCTTTCCACTGTCACCAGTGTGCTTGCTCAGGATAGTAGATTGCAATACAGTTTTTATAAAGTATATCAATGTTTTAGTACAGTGCCCAGAGATGACTTTTGTTGTGAATTGGTGCTAATTAAATAAACTGATTTTAATTTAATTGGATTGCTGTGTGGTTCTCCTGATGGATGTCCAACAACATGCTAGACTCAGTCTACCAAATTGAAGGGTTACTGCTTTTTCTAGCTGCTCGAAATTGTGTGTTGGGGAAAAACTCATGGAGAAGGACTATGCCACAGTAGTGGTGTTACAAATAAAAGAAAGTGTTGTAAGCGGCAACATATTGTTACCACTATTAATTCAATGGGACAAAGAAAACCATGGCTGAGGTGAAGAAAAAGTGGTCAGATTTTAGGATGGAGGCAAAAAAACGAATAACTGGCCACCTCTAGTGCATGTCAGCCACAGGTGGGGGGTAAGGGTGTACCCAAACTGACACCTTTTGAAAGAAGGATGGCCTCCATACTCGGAGAGACAAGCTTGTGTGGCACTGTGTCAGAAAAGGAGGGAGACACTGATTTGGCTGAGACTACAGATGAGCCAGGGAAAGCACAGTTTAATTTATATGATGTGTAAATCAGAGGTAAAAGCACAGTGGGGCATGTTGTCTTCTTGTCCTCAGGTCTTCTTAAGTTGGCAGGTGGCAAGGAGAGTCTGGGCAAGGGGACAATGGGCACAGAGGATCTGGCTGTCCCCAGCACCAGTGCGCCCCAAGTGCATGGTGCGTCTGGAGGAGGACGGGGGCTGACAACTGCTGTTCTGGAAAATCAGAGTGAAACGATTACTGAATTGAGACATATCTGAGCAGGGTTAAGCAATTTGTGTGATGTTATGTCTGACATATGAAACTCATTAAAAGAACTCAATAAAAAGTGAACCTTATTACTGTCTGAAGAGCCCAGTAAGAGATGTTTTACGACTGAGTGTCTTTGCTTTCAGGAGGGATATGCATACACCTCTTCCTGTCCCTTAGCCCTACTGAGCCCCCTGCGCTTTCTCAACAGCTGCATCACCTCATCTGCAGATAGAAGGGACGTTCTCTACAGCAGCAGTGCTTCTCTGCATCTCTGCTGCTTCCTGTTGTTTAGGGGGAAATTAACCTGGCAAAGCTATAGAAAGAGTTTTATTTTTCAATTAAAGACTTTCTGTAAATCAGTTGGAATGCAACATTTGGTTTAAAAAGAAAATATTCCTAGGTCAGAATTGTTTTTTATATGAAATTCCTGTGGAACTACAAATCCATGACTAATATTTGACCATTTTACCAAGGCAAACCATGTGTTATCTCATAATAAATGCTTTAATTACACTTCCTGCTGCCAGGACAACATTACTCATCACACTGATATTCTCATCTAATCAGCCTCAAAATGTGGGGGTCCTTTGTTTTCCTCTAAAATAAAATACACAGATCAAAAACTAAACAAGTTCCTGCTTTTGAATCCAAAGGAGTACTGGAGGATGCCTCCCTTTTCGAGAGAGAGAGGGGTCCGGGAGGATGCCTTTCTTTGTCCAGAGTTTGAAAGAGTCTAGGAGGACATTTCTCTCCTTCCCAAATGCGAATAGGGTCCAGGGTGATGGCTCTTAACCAGTTGAGAAATGAGGCGCTTAGTTCAGACTTGAGCACGCCTTTGTCATTCAAGTATGAACTGGAGATACAGGCCAATAGTCTGAGATCAGTTTGTGATTCAGAGCAGTTGAAAAATATAAACAATCCATGTGCGATTAAACAAGTGTCATAGTCTGAAACCGCTATTGATTAGTTTACTCTGGCGTGACAGTTCATAATTGCTACTTTAAAGTGCGCTCACTTTTTAATGACTTATTATCCTGTTAGCATTGAGTTAACATCGGGTTAGCAATGTTAGCTCTCTCCTGTCATCTTTATGTTGATTTCGATTTAATTTCGTGTACTGATGTCATGACAATGATCTGGGGTAATCGGTTCTCACCAATCCATATTCCCAACTCGGATATTATGCACGTTGCCTCGTCGACCATGACGGTCCTTGTGATCATCAGAATCCAAATTTGAAGAGTTTTATCTAAATATGGAGATCCAACCGTCAGTTCAGTTTCATGCTGGTATGGTTGTATATTCATGACTCCTGCAAAGTCTTTCGGCATTTCTTCATGTTCAAAAAAGGCTTTTTCTTCCATTTCCACTAGTAAACAACCAGACAGTAGCATTGTTCTTCGTTCTCAAGCTCTCCTTTAGCCGGGGAACACCGTAGTCATGCATCCAAGATGACAACTTTGCCCCACAAATCTCCCACTTTGGAAATTGAGTAAAATGCTAAAAACAAGTTATTTAAGTTTTACATAAGAAAAATGAGTGCCTGGAATGTGGATGTGTTTGACTAAATAACATTCATGAAATGTCAATACTTTTTAGTTCACCTTTAAAGTTTGATAGCAACTAAGACATTCAGTTAGCTAGGCCTGGAAAAACCTTGGGGTTGTAAACTAACGACCCCATTCTGTACAAATATTCTTTCTCTCACGCTGAATACTGTACTTCTATAAGGCAAATGAGAATAAGTTTGTTTAAATACACAATTTCTCATATTGAATAATTCCAGATAAATAATGATTAACAATATTTTTTATGGTTCAAAACAATGACGTGTCACAATTGTCAAGTGCGACAGAGAGTGATGAGGCGAACCCAGAGCACAGACTCATCAATATCAGAGAAAAGGAAAAAAAACAAAAAAAAAAGGCTGACGAGGCACCAAAACCAAACTAAAACAAAGATCCAAACGTAGCATAAATGACAATAAGTGGAACAAACCAGACAGCACGTACAAGCGACAAGTGAAGGACATGACCACGTTTTAAGAGCTGGAGGTAATTAGTGGAAGTGGGCACGTGTGAGACAAATACAAAGCTTGGAGCAGGTGTGGATGGGCGTGACAGGCAAACAAACGAGAGAGACTGAGGAGAAGTGAATGATGACTGAGGCATAGAGACAAGACAAAACATGAAGACAAGAAAAGACACAATCCAAATACAAAAACACAAAGAAAACCCAAACCCTGACAACAATAAAATTACAAGTCATTTGTACCACTCAAAGTTTTTATTCAAACAAGGTATCAGGCGAGAGGGAAATGAACCCATAGTGCTATCAGGATTGATACTAATGCCAAAGCAGAGTAACCCAGAACGAACAACACGTAGGCACAATTACAAGAAGTGATTTTATTTACTGAGTAAACAGGTTCATAGGTCAGGTTCTGGAGGAGAAAGGACATGGCAAGTATTGGGCTCGTTCGGAGGAAGGTGAGAGTGAGTTAAAGGTCTGGCAGGCAAGTATGGTCTTACAGCAGGTTCTAGGCGGGCGAGGCTCAGAGGCGAAGATCCAGATTCCCAGGTAAGTCCAGACACAAAGACAATATTCAGGTGCATAGGAGTCCAGGTAGGTAACTGGCAGGCAGGCTCAGATCCAAATCAGCGTGAGAATCATCAAAGTCTTCCAGAGGCAACCACAAGCAGATCAAGTCAGGCAGGGTTGGGGGTTCTAGGCAGGCACAAAACATAAACAAACTTACTACAAAGCAGAAGTAAGGAGGCGGCGGCGTCGGGCTGACCCGCCCATGGAGCAGAAACGTCGTCGACCCCCTCTAGAGTGGCCTGGCAAGGAGCGTCGACCACCGACCTTGTAGACACAGCAGACGTGGTGGCATGGGGCAGACGAGACCGCGGGAGCGGCACTGGGGACTCTGCAGAGGGCGCCTGAAGCACTGGGGACTCTGCAGAGGGCGCCTGAAGCACTGGGGACTCTGCAGAGGGCGATGGAGACACCGGGAGCTCTGCAGGGGGTGATGGAGATACCGGGAGCTCCGCAGGGAGCGTGGCTGGGAGCGGAGCTGGTGGCGTGGCTGGGAGCGGAGCTGGTGGCGTGGCTGGGTTGGGTTGGGTGACTGGGTGAATGCAACGATTAATTGTCCTTTTAGGTGGGTTATTTCATTAAAACAGTTCATGAATAGGGGTATGCACAGGAGACCAGGTTTGGATAGAAGAATTCTTTCTATAATATTGCAGGTGATGATGTTATGTTTTAGGACCGGATTATTCTTCAGGGAGGTGAACAGTCTTTGAATCTGTAATGAAATGTCCAAGAGTTCTGTGGGGGTTAGATCAGAGGCAGGAAACGGAGAGCTGGAAGATGGGGTCGTGATGGCTGCTGAGGCTGACGAGGACATGGTGACGGCTGACGCGGCCGGAGGAGACGTGGTGCCGGCTGACGCGGCCGGCGGAGACATGGTGACGGGTGACGCGGCCGGCGGAGACGTGGGAGCCGTGGGTGCCAGGAGTGACATGGAAGCAGCCGGTGGGAACTTAGTTGCTGCCGGTGCCGGAGCGAGCTTGGTGGCTGCCGGTGCCGGAGCGAGCTTGGTGGCTGCCGGTGCCCTCCTACGCCGGCGGCTGCCGTGGGATGCTGCCGGTAAACAGGGTCCATCCAGGAAATTTAATGGGTGCTCTCCCCGCAATTCTGAAAAGATCCGGATCTTCTCCTCGGCGGAGAGGTCTGCGGGGTTCTGTTCTGGCCAGTTCATTCTGTCATAACGTGGTGACAGCGAGGCGAACCCAAGATGCAGACTCATCTTTACAACAAAAACTGATTTATTTAAAAAACAAAAGGAGAAAACAAAAGGCTGAGAAAACAAAAAGCAAAACTAACTATAACAAAAATCCAAAGATCACAAAGTAAGACGAGGCAAGGAGGAATCGTGGCCAGACACAACAGCACAGCAACAACAAACAACAATGAACCGGCAGAGAGGTGGAGAGGAAGACCAAGTTTTAAAGCAGAGGGTGATGAGGAGAAGTGGGAACAGGTGTGTGATTAGGAGTGAAGACAGCTGGAGATGGGTGTGACAGGAAACCAGAAAACTGCTGAGCGGAGGACAGGTGAATGATGACAAAACAGAACCAAAGCATAAAGAAGACAAAACAATACCAAGACAAGGACAAAAAACAGCAAATACAAGAAAACCCTAAATCAAAACAGAACAAAACCCAGACACATGACAGTCTCTTTTTCCACTGTCACTTCCCACAACGTCCGCGCCTCTGTCTTCTTCGTGTATTTTTTTTCACCTGCATTCCTTCTCCTTCACCTCACCCGAGTTGGTTGATGGAAAGAGACCGGAAGGAGACAATACCTTAAGTTTCAAGTTTTATTTTATTAAAAGCAGAGAGAAAACATCAGTTATTACAAAGATAAAACCAAATGCATTTGGGAGACAATCCTCAAATAAAATGTGGGAAAACACATCACCTCAAAGTGTCAGCAAAGTGCGCCAAAGATTGTCTGAGGAAACAAAGGATGTTCTCTGGTTTTTACAACTTGAGCTCCCCCCTCATCCAGAGGGTGGATCACTGTCTCCCTTCTCTGGAGGTCAAAAGGCAACTCATTCCCTCTTCCTGGCTGGCACGTCCGTAGCTCACATTCCAGATAAACTACTTGTAAAAGCTTTTAAAATGGTGGCTAAATATAAAATGGTGATAAACACAAATCAGATTAAGATATAGTAATCAAATGTTAAATAAAGCATGTGAGAATAAATACAAGGCCTTCTATTCCACAACATTTAGATTATATGCAGAACCGCTGCTCTTCTTATGATTAAAATGCTGTTAAGTGAGACTTTAGTTTTGTTCAACTCGACATTGGTAAATAACTTTGAGCCTTATTCAGAAAGGAAGTGTGGTGTGGTTTGTTTGGGGGGAGGAACTGGTCTTGAGTTTGGTTTTATTTGACCTATCAACCCAATTTAAAAACTGGTATATAGTTTGAAGTGCCCATCAACTCTGGAGGGTTAAGATCATTTTGTCCATTACTAGGTCTGTAAGATTCTGTTCTGTTCTCCAGCTTCAGAAATGCTTTGACAACACAGACTTGAGTATATTTGTCTCAGGATTTGGGTTTTTCGTATTCAGTTTGTTTTCTTTATGTTTCAGTTGGAGTTTGTTTATTTTATTCAGTTATCTTGTTAGTTTGGTTCTTGTACTTTATCTTTGTCTCTTGTGTCTGTGTTTGTTTTCAACTACGTCTCCGCAGTTTTGTCATCTGTTTACCTGCCACGCCCATCTCCACTTGTCAGAAATTATTACCATTCACCTGTTTCCACTTACCTCATTATCCTCTGTGTTTAAAACCCGGTCATTTCCTCCACCACTCCGTCAGATCATTGCTCATTTGTCCTCATGTTGTATCCCTGATTTGTGTGATTTGCGATTACGGATAAAGGCCGAGGACGCTGCCTATAGATCTGATGATGCTACAACATACAGCACTGCCAGATTGATTGTATTGAGGTGGGACATAAAATTTGCAAAGGCCAAACAAAGACTTCAGGTGGAACATTACTTAACATTACTTAAACACCAGTACCAACTCAAGGCAAGTATGGGAGAGGTATAAGAGCAGTCACAGATTACAGGGGAGAACAATAATCCCCATTGTATAGTGCCTCTTACTGATGAACTAAACTTGGTCTACACTCAGTTCAACAGATACAACAAAAACTAAATGTTGCAATTCCTCCCCTCTAATGAGACTGCATCTACCTTGAGTCCCAGTGATGTCATACACTGCCTGCAGAGCATCAACCCTTGTCCACATGCTCTTCATTACCTTCTTTCCAGCATTTAATACAAAATTTAAAAATAGTTTGGAATGGCAAAGAGTCCTTTTTTTTGTTTGTTTGTTTTTTGGTATGAAGCCAGTTCACTGTATTAACGAGAGTTGGAGCTTGCAGTGGTCTGAACCGGAGTTCTGATAGTAATTCCCACATAAGAGCTTGGAGAATCCAAATATGACAGTTTTTGTCTTTCGGGAAGCCAAAAAATGAAACGCTGGTGGTATTTTCTGGTTGGTTCGAACAATTAATTCCAACGCACTAAACTACATTGTACCAGTATTCATCCACTCAGTATTGAATTGCAAAATGCTTGAAAACCTCAGTGACTCTGTGGATGTCACACATCAGAAGGGTCCTGGAAAAAGCCGAAAATACCCGAGTGGTTTTCTCAAAGTATGATTTTTTTTTAAAAACAAAAACGTCAATCCTAAAATCCAAACATTCTTTTTAAAGAATTCTTTTGGTTTAGATAAACTAATAATAACTATTTCATCTTAAAATATGAATGTATTACTTGTTGCTATGGTTTATCTTGATAAACTCATTCAAAGTAATTATTTAATAATCATTCTTTAGTGTCATGATGTGGAGTGACGAAAGCGAACCCAGAGCGCAGACTCATGTTAAAAAGAAACTAATTTATTAATCTAAAGAATGAACAAAACAAAAGCTGACATGGCAGCAAAACAAAAAGATAAACTGAGCAAAGCACGGAGTAGCAGAACCAGGAAGTAACGGCAAAAACAACAAGCAAACAAACGACAAACATTAGACAAACCTTAGACAATGGACCAGCGAGGTATGGAGAGAAATGACCGGGTTTTAAAGTGCAGAGGATAATTGTGGTAAGTGGTGTTACAGCCCTGGGCCTTGTTGGGCTTGGGTTGCAGGGCTTGTCTGTTGTTTGTGCTCCTCCCCTTTACAGGTGCTGCTGATTCAATCATTTGGTGCAGAGTACTTTAACCTGGCTGTCTCCGTCTGCTGTGTCGCTGGTTGCCCTCAGCGTCCACTCTGCCGCTGGGATGTTTGGTGGCCAGGCCTCAGTTCCCCTCAGTTGTTTTTGTTAATAAATATTTATTTATATGCACTTTAACCACGGCTTGGTTTCACGTTTTTGTTACGACCCTGAGCCAGTTGTAACAAATGGGGGCTCGTCCGAAGCAAAATTTCCTACGGTTCGTAAATTTCTTGGTTTGAATGCGTGATGCGTTTCATTCATCTTTGTTTCTTGTTTGTAGGAGTGAGCAGTGACGTCACCGTGTGGGTCGGACGCGGCTTTGTTAACCACTTGTTTGTTGTGGGCAGCTGTGGCGTATTTGATAGGTTTGTCCGATATACAGGTGAGTGAAATGTTTTTTGAGCTTGTGCATCAGTGTTGGTTCTGTTTAAGTGGCTGTGTCTCCTGCTAGGCTAAGAGGTGCTGTCGCTTTAGACTTCACCTGGTTGTTTTGATAGTGTCGTGGTGGTTTGCGGTTGGCGTTCGCTGTGTAAACAGTGATCTCGGGGGCAGTCCGTAAGATTAATTTCTTACTGGTTTGGTGCTTAATAAACCCGCCGCCGATCCACGTGAAGAGCCAGGAATCAGTTTATTAGGTGAGTCGTGGCAGGCAGGTAAAGATAGTGGGGACATGGTTACTATGGACCCATTGTGTACTTGTTTCAATTTGCTTTCACTTCACGCTGTATTTGGCGCTTAGCTGGCGTTTTTTTTCTCTCTGTGACGTGATCAGTTTTTTTTTTCTTGAAAATGGAGTTTGATCTGGACAATTTTATAGCTGAGCCTTCTTTGGAGAAGTTTAATAGTGCTACTAAAAACGATCTTATAGCCATTGCTGCTCATTTTGAAGTGCCTGTGGTTAAACAAGAGAAAAAGGGGATTATTAAAGAGCGATTATGGGCCGCGTTGGTTGAGCAAAAAGTTTCGCCACCTCCCGCACCAAACACCCGGGGTGAAGTTGGGGCGTTTGACCCTGAGGTACGTAAAATGGAGTTGGAATTGGAGATGCGTCGTTTAGAGAAGCAGCATCAAATTGAAATGCGCGAATTGGAATTGGAGGCAGCTGCGAAACGCGACTCGGCGAGCGGTTCTGCTGATCAGGACAGCGGTTCTGCAGGGGTGGAGTTTGACATTAATAAATGCATTTGCTTGATTCCACCGTTTTCAGAGTCGGATGTAGACAAGTATTTTGTCTTGTTTGAACGTGTGGCTAAGACACTTAGGTGGCCTAAGAATGTTTGGCCGTTGCTTTTGCAGTGTGTTTTTACTGGTAAAGCACAGGAAGCTTATGCCTCGCTGTCACCTGGTGATAGTTTGAGTTATGATAAAGTTAAAAGTGCAGTGGAAAAAGCTTATGAACTCGTACCCGAGGCGTATAGACAAAAATTCAGCCGTTATAAAAATCCGACATTCAGAGTTACACTGAATTTGGGCGTGTAAAAACTGCCTTATTCGATCGCTGGTGCGCTGCACAGGATGTGAAAAACTTTGATCAGCTCCGCGATCTTCTTTTGTTAGAAGAGTTTAAAAATGGCTTACCAGATAACATTGCAACTTACATTAATGAGCAGAAAGCTAAGACCGTGTCTGAAGCTGCAGTGTTGGCAGACGAATATGTACTGACTCATAAAGACTTTTCAGATCATGTTGGTTTCAGACAATCTTTTGGGCGAAGCGGGAACCGTGTTGATCGGGTTGATGCTGTCGCTAGGCCAAATGAGGCCAGACAATTTAAAAATCTGGTTGTTCGTGATGATCGGGTTTGTCATTACTGTCACAGACGTGGACACATTAAAGCAGATTGTTATCAGCTCAAGGCTGAAATGAAAAAGTTTCAGACAGCTCCTAAAGGCGTTGGTTTGGTTGCACCGGTGCAGAGTCCGTTAAAGGACACGATGAACGTTCGGTCTTCTGAAGTAGGCGTTTCATATCAGCCTTTCATTCGTGACGGGTATGTGTCACTGCCAAATAGCATGGAAAAGGTTCCAGTTAAGATTCTTAGGGATACTGGTGCGTTTGACTCTTTCATTAGAGCTGATGTTTTGCCGTTCTCGGTTAAATCTGAGACTGGTCCCTGTGTTCCGATTTGGGGAATGGGATTAAACGTGTTGTTTGTTCCGTTACATAAAGTGTCTCTCGACTGTGAACTATTTACTGGTGACGCACAGTTGGCTGTGCGCCCTGCTTTGCCGATTGACGGAGTCTCTGTGATTTTGGGTAACGGTTTAGATGGGACACGTTTGTAGGCGGACACTGTGCGGTCGGATGGGCTAGTTAAGTCGGAGCCGATTGAACGAGTCATTTCTCAGACTGACGAGAATAACAGGGAATTTCCGGATGTGTTTACCGCATGCGCAGTTACTAGAGCCATGATGCGTGCTCAGAGCGGGAAAGAGGAGAAATGTGTGAAAAAAATAACTCTTCCATTGTCCAGTTTTCCCATGTCTCTGTCTTGCAGCGAGTTCGCAGCGGAGCAGCAAGCCGATGTTTCTCTGAAGAGTCTCTTCGATCAGGTGCGCCCGCTGAGTGAAATCACTGACTGTGCATGTGGATACTTCCTGCAGGACTCCTTGTTGGTGAGGACGTGGTTACCCCATGCTGACATGGTGGGTGAGCCAGTATTTCAACTAGTGGTTCCCATTAAACTCCGCTCTGCAGTGTTAAAAGTTGCTCATGACGAGTCTGGCCATTCTGGTGTACGTAAAACATATGACCGGGTTCTCAGACATTTTTTTTGGCCGCGTCTTAGAAAGGATGTGTCGTCTTATGTTAAGATGTGTCATGTCTGTCAGCTCATTGCTAAACCCAATCAGGTTTTAAAACCGTTCCCATTAAGCCCAATTGTTGCCGCATCTGAGCCATTTGAGCATTTAATAATTGACTGCGTGGGCCCGTTACCTCGCTCAAAGGCTGGTTCATTATATCTACTCACTGTAATGTGTCGAACTACACGTTATCCAGCAGCCTATCCATTGCGTACAATAACTGCTAGGTCTGTGGTACGTGCGCTCACCCAGTTCTTTTCGGTGTTTGGCATCCCTAAAGTCATTCAGTCTGACCAAGGAACAAATTTTTCATCACATTTGTTCAGTCAAGTTTTGAAGCAGTTACGGGTGCGACACAGTAAAGCAACAGCGTATCATCCAGAGAGTCAGGGGGCATTAGAGCGCTTCCACCAGTCTCTGAAATCTCTCCTGCGAGCTTACTGTACAGAACTGGCGGGCGACTGGGAGGAAGGTTTGCCGTGGCTGATGCTGGCTGCCAGGGAGGTAACCCAAGAAAGCACCGGGTTTAGCCCAAACGAACTGGTTTTTGCACACAAAGTGAAGGGTCCGTTAGCTGTGGTGGCACACGGGCTTAAAGAGTCTGTTCCACTGACAAATTTGTTGGATTATGTAAATGGTTTCAGAAGACGCTTGTATCTGGCGCGGGAACTTGCTAAAGAGAAGCTAACTGAAGCACAGAGGAAAATGAAAAGCCTGTTTGATCGCCGTGCTGAGGCGCGCTCATTTCTGCCTGGTGATCAAGTGTTGGCTTTGTGCCCAGTCACGACTTCTCCTTTTCAGGCGAGATTCGCTGGTCCATATACAGTTCTGGAGAGGGTTTCCAACCAGAATTACTTAATATCAATGCCAGAGCGGAGAAAAAAAAGCCAGTTGTGTCATGTTAACATATTAAAACCATATTATGCTCGTGATGATTTATTTCAGCCACAGTGTAATGGCGTTACCCCGGCGTGTGCTGTAAACAGCCTTGTTGGGGGGAGCGAGACGTTCAGCACCACGGACAGCGCACTGTCACCTGTGGGGAGTGACAGCGGCATGGATGAATTGGACAGCGCTCTGATTCATGGGCGTCTTAAAAACTCTGAAACTTTGGGTAAATTGGACACGTTGTTGGCTCATTTACCTGCAGGTCGTGCTGTTGGCCAGGGTGAGGTCCGCCCTGTTGCAGCGAAGGTTCAGGCGGTAGAGCAGTTTCCTGTTCCGGCTACAAAAAGGGAACTAATGCATTTTCTTGGGCTGGTAGGATACTACAGATGTTTTTGCCGAAACTTTTCATCTGTGGTGGCGCCGCTAACAAATTTGCTGCGTAAGGATGTGAAGTTTGAATGGTCTTCCCTTTGTCAACAGGCTTTTGAGCAGGTGAAAAGACTCCTCTGTGCTACTCCTGTATTGGCTGCACCACATCTTAACCGTCCGTTCCAGCTTTATGTGGACGCCAGTCACGTGGGTGCCGGAGCTGTCCTTACACAGACTGATGATCTGGGTATTGGCAGGCCGGTGAGTTATTTTTCAAAGAAGTTCAATAAGCACCAATTGAACTACTCTGTGACTGAGAAAGAGACATTTGCTTTGATCTTAGCCCTGAAACATTTTGATGTTTATTTAAGTGGTGGCGCTAACGTTGTGGTATTTACAGATCATAATCCAGTGACGTTCTTGTCTTCCCTGAACTGTCCAAATCAGCGATTGATTCGCTGGTCGTTGTTCCTGCAGTCCTACAATCTGACTATTCAATACATTAAAGGGAAAAACAATGTCGTAGCTGATGCGTTATCTCGCGCTCCAGTTTAGTAGCCTGTTTTGTGCTTGTTTTCCCTCTTTGTTTCCTTTTCCTGTCCTTAAAAGAGCTTCTGAGTGCACCAGTTGCTGGTTTGGAGAGT
Source organism: Kryptolebias marmoratus (assembly GCF_001649575.2). Lineage (NCBI taxonomy): Eukaryota > Metazoa > Chordata > Actinopteri > Cyprinodontiformes > Rivulidae > Kryptolebias > Kryptolebias marmoratus. Next base: position 27,348,454 of record NC_051433.1, on the reverse strand, counting down.
GGAGTGAGGAGGAGAGAACCTGTGCATTACATGTCAACCTGGCTAAGTACAACTGGTGGTAAAAGCAACATCTTAATGGTGGCTGGGTTTGCTACACATGGTGAGTTAGACAGGAGCAGGGTTCCCTATAGGAACCTGTTTTTATGGGTGGGGGTGTTACGGCCCTGGGCCTTGTTGGGCTTGGGTTGCAGGGTTTGTCTGTTTTTTGTGCTCCTCCCCTTTACAGGTGCTGCTGATTCAATCATTTGGTGCAGAGTACTTTAACCTGGCTGTCTCCGTCTGCTGTGTCGCTGGTTGCCCTCAGCGTCCACTCTGCCGCTGGGATGTTTGGTGGCCAGGCCTCAGTTCCCCTCAGTTGTTTTTGTTAATAAATATTTATTTATATGCACTTTAACCACAGCTTGGTTTCACGTTTTTGTTACGACCCTGAGCCAGTCGTAACAGTGGATTCAGGTGTATGGGAGCAAAAATGGGAAGGTGGAGATGGGCGTGGCCAGGAAAGAGCAAAAGGGTGACTGGGGAGGAGTGAATACAAAAGCATGAACATGAGACCAAACAAAAAGCAAATACAACAGAATAGAAACAAAACAAAAACCCAAACCAAATAAAAATAAAACATAAACAAAACCCATAGAAAAACCAAATCACCACATGTAGAACATTATTCCCAAAACTCTTAGTGTTAGTCTTATTTTTGTTGTGTCATTTTAAGTGTTTATTGTTGATTCTATTTACTTGATACAGTTTTATTTTTTAAATAAATTCTTAAAGACAAAAATTTGGTTTCCACCTTATTCATGAAAATATTATTATAAAGGTTTCCTATAATTTACGAAATCAGCTTCAGCTGTTGAGATAAGGAATGATCAATCTGTTGTTTGGTCTGTCTGACCTGGTGCTCTTGTTTTAATAAGAGTTGAACTTGTAGTAAATTGAGGAAAGATTATCACCCTTCTTATACTCATCTATCTGCTACACTCTGTAACCACATACTCACTAAGCCCCTCTAAGTGGCATTATGTGTTTTGAAGTCGGGGTGCACAATATATCACAAGTTTATGAACTTTGTAATATCAGTGACCACAATACCAGTGTTGCAAAAAATTCCATTAAATCATAGACCATTTTACTTCAAGTCCAATGCATTCATGTTCTGCAAACTAATAATTTTAAACATAGCACAAAAAATAAAGAAATTTGTCTTTAGTTGATTATTTCTTTGTTGTAACAATGCTTCTTGGCAAAAAATCTTACACCATACAAATACCTTTTTTTTCTCTTAAATTGTGCCACATATGTTAGCAAAATGCATTTTAGGTTGAGCAGCAAAATTGAGAATGTGGGTTCTGCCAACAAAACAACCTCTTAAATCTTCTCTGCCAATGGCAAACTTATTTTTGTATTGACCCTTTTCAATAGCAGCTTCTCGTAACCCAGATGCTGACAATCAGGTACCAATCAGACACCTGTAAGCATAGACCCTGCTACAGTGGTCAGTAGGTTTATGCTCCAAGCATGCCACGTTTGACTGATCTGGATAAGACCTATGCCATAGGACAACTTTAAGCTGATGTTCAGCAAAACCAAGTTGCAGCATTATTTGGGGTGAGCCCATCTACATTTGAAAGCCAAGTTCCATATAATGGGAATTGTCAGAAACAGCCTGCAAAGTGGGTGTCCCAAGAAGACGACACTACAAGAACATTTCCTCTCCCTGTCAGCACTTAGGAATTGTAGGCAGTGTTCTACAGATTTGCAGGATGATATGGCTTTTTACCCAGACAATGCAAAACAGACTGCACACAGTCAATCTCTGGTCTCAGAAGGCTGGCAGGAGGCCTGCCATGACTACACTTTATGGTCAGTCCCATTTGCACTGGTGTCTGCAACGTGCACTGGAATCCGAACATGTGGAGGAACATTATGCTCAGCGATTAATCTAGATTCTGCCTATGGAAGTTGGATTAGAGTCAAAATGAGTAGAATGCTATGCTGACTGCTGCACCAGTAGGGTAACAGCTTTTGGTGGAAGTAGTATGATGGTGTGAGGTGGCGTCTTCCTTACTGAAAAAAACAAGATTTGAGGTAATCTCAATGTAGAAAGATAGAGTTGAAATTCTGCAACCAGTGGCAGGCATATTTTTCTACAGTGTGGGACAAAACTCTGTCCTCCAAGGTGACAACCTCCACAGAGAGGGTTTTATCAGAGACTACCTCCAGAATTTGGGATTGTTATGGACTGAATGTTCTGCCTGCAGTCCTGACCTCAACACAACTGAACGCCTGTGGGATCCACTTGGGTGTGCTGTTTGTTCCAGAGTGACCAACAAAACCACATGGGCTGACTTGTGACAAATCTGGTTGAAAATTGGGGTGCCATCCCACAACAGTGTGTGACCAAGCTCATGAGCAGCATGAGGAGGTGTAAAGCTGTTGTGACTGTATTTGGGTATTCCACATACTTCTAAGCCCCTTTTAGTTGAATAAGTAAATTGTTAAATTGCAAATATGTCTTGTTTCTTCAGACTTTATTCAGCCAAACCAATAAGCACCAAACAAGAGTGCTTATTAGAACAGCCAAACCCAAATTTTCTTATTTTCTGTGCTGAGTTTATTTGATCAATCCAACAAACTCAATGGCCTTGATTCCCACACCTAGTTTAGTTGATAGTGTTGATAAGAAAAGTGAGAAGTGGGGAAAATCTTGGTTTATCTTAATTATATCATCATTACAATAATAAGCCACATTCTTGCACTTTTTTTTTCAAATATCATGTAGCCACACTTTGAATGCCAGACTTTTTACAGTGAGATTATTTTGAGAAATGGAAAAAAAAAATAATAATAATAAGCTACATCTGTTTTAGTCAAACTTTGTAAATTATGTTATGTGTAAGTCTCATACAGTATCTTACAAGTTGTGATTTTAAGTCAAAGGGGACTTATTATGCTTCCTTGAACAATTTAGGATAGGTCTGTGGCCTATACAAAACATGTTCATTGCATTTAAAACACAAAATCATTCTCAGATATTGAGATTTCACCTGATCGGTTCTGCCTGTTTTGTGTTGCGTGATTTTTTTGTCACCAGGTTGAGCGTGCTTGCCACCAGGTTAAGCGCGCAGTGACACTGATTTCAGGGTACAGATCGCTCAACTCTGACAAACTGCGCGCGCTCAGCTCTCTCGGCTCTCTTTGCTCATGCTCGGCTTTGACAAACTGCTCGCTTGCTCGGCTCTATGCACTTGCAACCCTAAGTTGTATGTAAATGAGCCACGCCACCAGCCAATCACAGACTGGCCTTTTTCATCCAATCAAAGCATGCCTTGTACAGACTACGTTCCACAGACATGGTAGACACCCCATTGAGCACCAAATCGTACGTCAACGTCGTCGCCATATTGGATGTGGCAAAGTGGAGTGATCAGAGAAGATTCCTCAATCATGTGCTGTGTGGAACTATAGTAATTGGTTTACAGTAGTTGAGTGAAGCTGACACCCCACCCACGTCAGAAAATCCAGCAAATAGTCTGAGTGGTTAGTGCTCCGTGTGTGCCATTAAAATTTTCGTTTGTGCAGCTTTGGTTTCTGAGATATTAAAAATTATTTTTAGGTCATCCAGAGGTCACCATCCCCCCATCTTGCTTCAAAACAAACCAAAGTGGGCTACTTTTTTCATGCCTTTTTCATCATTCCCCTGGTGAGAAAACATTACTACCTTAAAACATTTCTTGAAATGAGACAAATTTCTTCTTGTTCTAAATCTTTATTGAAGTTCAAAACAAAAGAAGGTACACACTTGCACAATAACATATGAAATTAATAACCACTTGCTTTGTGGTTATGTCCAGTGCAGGCCACAGTCATCAATTTAGGTGAAGTCAGTTGTCGCCTGAAAGAAAATGATGTAATATCTAATAAGGGATAGCAGTGCACAAACGGAGCACTAACGAAGTAGCCCACTTTGGTTTAAGTTGGAGCAAGATGAGGGATGGTGACCTCTGGATGACCTAAAAATAATTTTTAATATCTCAGAAACCAAAGCTGCACAAACTAAATTTTTAACGGCACAATCCTGCACAAATGGAGCACGTGGGTGGGGTGTCAGCTTCACTAAACTGTTTACAGTCCAAACCAGAGCTGATGGTATTACCTTTTACCTTCCATTCCCTTTTGCTAACATTCCTGCTTCAGTGTGTGATCATAGCTATCTACCAACCCACTTTGGTGGTCTTGTGGACAATGCACTGGTGTAAATATATATATATATATATATATATATATATATATATATATATATATATAGACAGCTCTAAACTCCAGAGCTGTCTGGATAGCTCAATGGGTAAGTCACCTGACATTGACCCGGGTTTGAATCCAGGCCGGGGTAAGATACAACAGTGAAATTGAGCTATCCAGTCTGGGTCCCTAGGCAAGACCCTTTGAGCTACTGCCTACCTCATACCATGAGAGAGATAGATATGCATGACATGCCGGCTCAGACGTCGCCCGGCCAAACAAGGTTAGGTGCGTCAGGTGCTGGGGAACCAGAGCACCTTGATGAAAAATGGGCTACTGGAACAAGACGGAGGAAATGTGCGAGAGGTGAAAACATGGATCTGTTGGAATACAGGCTACATGCAAAGAGTGCAGAAGGTATGGTTACTTCGACATCCCTAGTCAACACTGACTGCCAAACAACTAGTAGCTCAGTGTTCCAACATCCACAAACGGCAACTGCTATCACAACTTGAGATTGACAAGATGCAACACAAACGCTACAGCAAGGGGGAGCCAGGACGCCAGGTTAGAGGGGAGTTAACTCCAACGGGTGTATGCAGCCCCAATAATGAACGAACCATCTAACCTGAACGAAACAGCAAGTAACCTGAGAGATAGAACTGTGGCCCGAATGGGCAGCAGACAACCCCGATGCCAAAGTCCGGAAAGTCTCACTGAAGATGTGAATGCAGCATTGAGAACAATTCCTACCATAACGGAAACCAATGAGCTGATGTACAACTCAGCATCAGTGATCCTGGAGATGCTTGGCTATAAGAGCATCCATGAGAGCCACAAGATTCAATACCCACCATGGAAAAGACGGTTAGAGGCTAAAATCAAGGTAACAAGGAGGGAAGTGAGCAAACTGTCAAAAATCCAAAGAGGTGCGATGAAAATATCAGTACCTAAGAAGTACAACCTGAAGCACTTGAAACTGCCAAACAAAGGAAGCCAGGAGGATTAACCGGCTCTTCTCCTACTCTCAATGGCAGGGTAACAACAACAGAACAGACCCACCAAGGATGGAGACCGAACGATACTGGAGAGGCATGAAAAACTGGACGGCACCAGGACCTGACATGATCCATGCCTACTGGCTGAAGAAGCTCACTGCCCTCCAGCAGCTCAAATAAACCAGCTGCTAAAAATTGGGACCCACCCTGAATGGTTACCTGAAGGACGCACAATCCTGATCCAGAAGGATCTCTCAAAGGGTTCAGTCCCATCCAACTATCTGCCAGTAACAACAACAATCTCTCTACAACATGGAAGCTCATAGCAGCTAAAATAACCAGGCACATGGAGAAATACATGAGCAAGGCACAGAAGGGCATTGGCATAAATAGCACAGGAGCCAAACACCAACTCCTTGTAGACCACACAGTCGCCCGAGACTGCAAGACCCGACACACCAACCTGTGCATGGCTTGGATTGGTTACAAGAAAGCCTATGACTCAATGCCACATACTTGGATCATTGAATGCTTAGAGGCTATAGGACTCTACAGGACTACAGGACTCTAAGAGCCTTCATTGCAAACTCGATAGGGCTGTGGAAAACCACCATTGAAACCAAGCGCAAACCACTTGCACAAGTGTCCATCAAATGTGGCATATACCAAGGAGATGCTCTGTCCCCACTGCTGTTCTGCATAGGACTGAACCCCCTCAAATCATCAACAAGACTGGCTACGGATACCGACTCAAGCATGGGGCCACCATCAGTCACCTCCTGTACATGGATGACATCAAGCTGTATGCCAAGAGTGAGCGAGACATCGACTCACTGATCCACAACACCAGGATCTACAGCATTGACATTGGGATGTCATTCGGACTAGAGAAGTGCTATCGGATGGTTACAAAGAGAGGGAAGGTCATCCATACAGAAGGGGTCTCACTCCCAGAAGGAACAATAGCAGACATTGAGGACAGCTACAAGTACCTGGGAATACCACAAGCAAATGGCAACCTCGATGAGGCCACAAGGAAAGGAGCCACAGCCAAATACCTCCAAAGAATAAGGCAAGTCCTGAGAAGCCAGCTCAGTGGCAAGAACAAGATCCGTGCGATAAACAGCTATGCCTTACCAGTAATCAGATACCCTGCAGGAATAATTACCTGGCCAAAGAAGGATATGAAGACCACAGATGTTAAGACTCGGAAGCTACTAACCATGCATGGAGGGTTCCACCCCAAATCCAGCATCCTGAGACTGTACACAAGCCGTAAGAACGGAGGCAGAGGACTAGTGAGTGTGAGAGCCACTGTCCAGGATGAAACATCCAAGATCCATAAATACAT
>NC_051433.1:27333119-27341451 GCF_001649575.2 Kryptolebias marmoratus | reverse complement strand
AAGATGCTGGCAGGGAAAGCATACATGGAACGTCATAACCAAGTGGCTGTCATAGTGTACAGAAACATCTGTGCAGAATATGGACTGGAAGCCCCGAGATCAAAGTGGGGAACACCCCCAAAGGTAGTGGAGAATGACCGAGCTAAGAACCTGTGGGACTTCCAGATCCAGACAGACAAAATGGTAATGGCGAACCAACCGGACATTGTGGTGGTGGATAAACAACAGAGGAAAGAAGTTGTGGTGGATGTAGCAATACCGAGTGATTGCAACATCAGGAAAAAGGAGCACGAGAAACTGGAGAAATACCAGGGCCTCAGAGAGGAACTGGAAAATGCCTGGTAGGTAAAGACCACAGTGGTGCCTGTGGTCATCGGGGCCCTCGGGGCAGTCACCCCCACACTGGAGCAGTTGCTAAAACAGATCCCAGGAACAACATCAGACACCAGTTCTAGGCACAGCCAAGATACTGTGCAGAACCCTTAAGCTCCAGAGGACCTGAGCTCAGAGGAACCTTACTGTTTTTTGCCAACCGCCATAAAACTCTACGAAGAAGAAGATGAAAAAGGCCAGTCTGTGATTGGCTGGTGGCGTGGCTCATTTACATACAACTTAGGGTTGTGAGCGAAGGGAGAGCCGAGCGCGTGAGCAGAGAGAGCTGAGCGCAAGCAGTTTATCAGAGTTGAGCGATCTGTACCCTCAAATCAATGTCACTGCGGGCTCAACCTGGTGGCATGCGCACTCAACCTGGTGACGCAAAAATCACGCCATAGTTTTGAGCTCATTTCAGAATGAGCGGTTTTAGGGCTACGTCACTTTTATGCAAATAAGTTGCTGTTGGCTACGCCCCCCCACTCAGTGTCCCATCTCAAAACATAAAAACTCTCCGAAGGATTAAATGCCACGGATCTGACACACATTTATATTGTTAATAATTCAAACTCTGAGGATTCTGACTCTGGGACAGGGGCACTTAGCGGTTTTTCCATTTTGTTTTTGATCTGATCCTAAAAGTAAAATATGAAAACTAGACATTTTTTTTCATTTTTGGTGTTATAATAAAAAATAAAAGAAATAACTAGTCAGTTTTTCTTTATTTGATTTTTGATTGTCAACTAAAAATTGAAAGAACGAATGATACACGGATTGTGGTCTTCTTGTAATGAAGTGAGTGGAGCTCAAATCGAGTTGCTAGGTGAGGGGCTGGGTTCGGCTTAATGTTTTTTGGGGGGGGTTGCGCTCGGACTGTTTCTAGAAGCAGTAGATACCCAAATGGAAGTACAAAAACATCCAAAAAGTGATTTTTGCATAATAGGTCCCCTTTAAATATTTGTAAATTTGACTTTGTTAATGCCATTTTTGTGTTGGCTAAGATTGCTTAGCTGTAGTGGATATCTTAAATGTAACTGATTCAACAAGTTACTCAGTTGTTGATGTAGTTACTTTTTGAGAATTTTATTAAAATATGTTCAGTGGTACAGAATATATTTTACTAACAATTAGTACAACAATTTTTGTCAAAATTTTTTAAGCAAAGATGTGCACACTTTCTGTGTTGGGGATGACTACTACCATATCAAATTATAACTGAAAATGAGTTAGGGCCATTTTAATTTAGACTAATATAGATTTGCTGCGGCAGCCATTTTGAATTTGGGTGAGTCCACTATTTAATAAGTTGTAGATGTACAACCAAGGAGGTGACTGAGAGACAGTTAAGAGAGACTCAAGGAACACAGAGGCCACAGGGAGCAGAACCATACAAGAACATGTCACAAAAAACAGGGAACCAATCTAAACACAAGCATGACAACAGATAAATCAGAAACACAGAACCTATGAAGCAAGCGGAACTACAAATCTCATAAACAGAACATAATCAAAAACCTGACACAAAAGATTACCAAAAAATAACTCAAAGTCACAGATCCTAACACTTGAAGTATTTTTAAAGCATGACTCTCAGCTAATACCACACCAAATTTTAGATCAATATCTGTAAAATTGACCTAATTATAGTCATTTTTGTGTTTCCTAAGGTTGCTTTGTATCTTGATTAGTGTTGACTTCAAATGTGAATTGGTTGTAGATGTTGATCCAGTAATTTCTTTCTGAGAGTTTCATTAAACCTGTGAAGTAGTTCATGGGATTATTTTATTGACAGAATAAATTAACACACACACCTGTAGCTGTTTCCTCCTGCAATTACAGTCACTTGCAGTTTTCACACAGTCATGCACACATGTGATATGCATTATAAGTATAACTAACAGAGACACAAAGAAACCAACATGCTTTAAGACTCATGTATTCTGATTGGCACAAACAAACATACAGACATTCTTTCAGAGATGTCGCCAGTGCATGTGACGATGCTGTCAACACCAGAGGCTAGTTCAGGAGGCGGAGGCTTGTGATATGCTGAAGAGGGATTGGTGGTTGTCATAACAACAAGGGAGGGCCAAAGTCAGAGACTGTGGGGAGGAGGAACTCCACATTGATTATAAAGCCCTCCTGAGCAGCAGTTTCTGCTCTGCTGAGCTCTCTCCTCTGTCATTCTGTCTTTATTTAGTGTTTCCTGTTCTACAGCCAGCGACGCAGTGCTCCTTCTGAAGGACGGTAGGAGGGTGGCAGGGTGAACTGTCAGACAGAGCCGTGGACAGGTCTGTTTTTTTCTCTTCCAACCTGGCTGTCTGTCCATCACTGTTTTAGCTGCCTGCATTGTGTGGATTTATCTCTTCTGTGTGTGACAGCTGGGGAGACAAAGGGCAACCTGACCAAAGCGACAAGAAGCTGCTCACCTCTCTGTTCCCTAAACATCCTCCTCCTCTCCACGGCAGCCATCATTCATTCATCCATCCTGTGAGCTATCGATGACCTCTGTGCTTCGGTAAGTAATCAGCTTTTCAGTATCAACTCAGAATTTTCTCCAAGACTCACCAGCCTAAAAAAGAGGGTCAGAAGGTCAGAGATGGTGGAACACTCAGGATGTGAATAATTAAGGATGCTCATTAGCTGGAATAAATCTTCAGTGCTCTGTTAGAGTCTCATAGACTGAATTAGTTATTTATTTACTCTTTGTTTCATCTTAAGGTTATTGTCATCACATTACACCATACCACAGACAATTCAAATTTAGTTTTAGTGCAAGATGTAGCATACACAAATTCAGCCATTTCTCGCTGTTCTGACAGGGTTTGGATCTACTGACAATAACAAGGTCATATTCTTTCTCCACAGTAAGGCCAGACATTACATAATGTGCTGTAAGTGCAACAGGTAGCGATTAGTTCCGACAGTCTGCGCAGGAACTGTTGCTTCCTTATGGAGAATGTTAGGGGCTTCTGAAACCCCTTCTGAAACCCCTGATTACACCCACAAATCTACTTATTCACCCATCCTTTCCTCTCTAATGATTTAGTACTTACATGTAACCTGATACAGGTAAACCAGCTCACTCTAATTCACAGAAATACATCTTTGTCTCTGTAAACACAGAACTGTTTACATGAGGGCCTACAAGTAGAAGTGGGTATCTAACATGTATTTTTAGGTGTGCATATGAGTGTAGGTGTGTGTGCACGTTTGCTTCCCTTTTCCATGTTGCTGCCATGCGATGTTGAATCATGCACAGGTTTGTCTGTTGTTGTGCTAAAATGCTATCACAGACACAGTTGAAGACATTGGGAAAAAAATATTGAAGGTGCTGAGTGCTACTGTTTCTGTCATTTTCAGTTCTGTTTAAAACTGGTTTCTTTTGGTTGACCTTCAGTCAGAGTCTTCTGCAGCTGATAGTGACCAGCATAGTCCAATTGTTGAACACTAACTCAGTCATGAAGAGAAAATAAGATGCAGTAACATTATATGTGACGTGACGCAATTTTGTGAGGTGTTGCATAATGTCTTAGATCCTAGCTCAACATCTGAAAATTCCCTAACGTATTTCTGTGTTTCCAAAGGTTGATTGCCTGCGTCATTCATCTTGAATTGGGTTGACTCCAAACGTTAATCAGTTGTAGATGTACATCTAAACTTTACTGAAAGTTTCATTAAAATGTATCTGGTGGTTCTTGAAATATTTTTGCTAACACACAAGCAGGGTTGGCTCCAGTAGTTAATGTCAAAGTTTTAAATGAAGTTGTGCAATGTGTAGTGCTCAAAGTATGTGTTGGATTAAATCTCAGCTACTACATCACCAAATTCTAGCTCAATATCTATAAATTGGACCAAGTTATAACAATTTTTGTGTTTTTTAAGGACACTTGGTTTTGGCAACCATGTTGAACTGGGTTGTCACCAATCAGATATAGATTTGTATTCAACGATTACTTTCTGAAAGACTCATTAAAGTCTGTTAAGTATTCTGATATTTTGCTTAATAGTTATTACCAAAGTTTTAGAAGCAGATATCTCCCAATCACTTAGCACTCAGGTTAAAAGTTGATCACTCCCAGCTACTACCACACAAAGAGTTAGCTCACTATTTGTAAAACTGACTAAGTTCTAGCAATGTTGTTGGCTGAGGCTGCTTCACTGTGACAGCCATCTTAGATCAAGTTGAGTCCAAAAGTTAATCAGCTGTAGATATCCACCCAGTTACTACTTTTTGAGAGTTTCATAAAAATCTGTCCAGTAATTTGGTAACAGACAGACACACACACGGACATGGGCCCAAACATTATCACCGACCTTTCAGTGTCAGGTGACAATACCATCAGAGTCAGTGATTGATTGCTATAAAAATCAAAATTTTGCAACAATTTCCACCTGAGGGTGGTCTTATAATACAAGATTTCTTGCATCTTTTCTTGGTGAAATATTGTTAAAGCTGAAATGAAATCAGTCTAAAACACTGACATTTCATGTATGTTATTTAGTCAAAGACATCCACACAACATTGTAGGGACCCATTTTTTTTACCTAAATGTTAAAAAAAGAGTTTTTAGCGTTCTCGTCAATAATTTCCGAAGTGGGTTATTTGTGAGGTGGAGTTCATGACGTGTGTTGTGTTACTGTGGGTCAATAAAGCCGCAACTGTCTGGTTGTTTACTTGTGGAAAAGGAAGAAAAAGCCTGTTTTTGAACATGAAGAAAAAAATGTTTTGAACTGATTGGAGATGGCTGGATCTCCGGAATCAGATGAAAACGCTTCAGATTCAGATGATCACCAGGACCATCATGGCCTACAAAACAACCGAGTTGGGAATGTGGAACAGTGAGAATAGATTAACCCCAGATCATTGTCATGACATCAGTACACAAAACTAAAAATCAAAATAAAGACGGCAGGAGAGAGCTAACATTGCTAACTCAATGCTAACTTGTAAACGTGACTGTACTTCAGAGTAGCATTTATGAACTCTCCCACGAGAGTAAACTAATCAACAACAGTTTCAGAATATGACTTTTGTTTAATCACACATGGATTGCCTATATTTTCTCATCAATAACAAACTGCTCTGAATCACAAACTGATCTCAGGCTGTCGGCCTGTAAGCAGGTCATACCTTTTAATGACAGTGCGCGTTCATGTCACGTTAGAAGTAAAACTTCCTGTTTCTTGTCTCCTTCTCTGTAGAGATGTCCTCTTCCTCATTTGACTTTCTTTAAAAATTGAAAATAGTTAGGACTGCTGCTTACAAAAGGTCCTGTTTTTTTGGCGTGAAGCCAGTCCACCACAATAACGAGGATCTGAGCAGTGCTCCCTTTGATGGGATCCTATCCAAAGTTCTGATAGTAATTCCCACATAGGAGTTTATGGAGCCAAATCTAAGGAAGGTTTTTATCTTTCGGGAAGCCAAAAAAATTAAACTCCAGTGGTATTTTCTGGCCAGTTTGAACAATTAATTCCAACAAACTGAACTATATTGCAACGGTGTTCAAACACTCACTGATGAATTACTGAACCTCAGTGGCTCAGCAGATGTCAGACTTCCAGGGTGGTCACGGAAAAAGCCGAAAACACCCAAATGGTTTCAGAATTACCAAAAAATATAGTAATTTTCTATTTTAAATTTCTACCAAAAACATATTTTATGGCTATATTTTCACTGATGTTGGCTTCAAAACAGGTTTCAGTTCAGCTTTAAATAAACAGTGGTTAGGTCGCCCTCAAGATAACTGACATACAGTCATTTAAAATTGAATCCTGGAACATCTCAAACCCCCAGTATACAAAACTAATGCCACTTTGTGGAAAAAAAACTTAAAAATCTTAAAGACAGAAAAATGACCTGAAACTGCCAACACTGGCACACAGTCTGCACCTGTGTAAAATGATATGACTCTACCCTTTAGAATGAAGCAGGAGATTTTAAATAAGGCAACAAGTTTTACCAAGTTATTGTCTTTAAAAGTAATAAAAAATCTGATCTTAATTCAGGATCTTTCTTTTAAACTTTGCGCTTAAATATTGTTGAACTATGAAGCAGTAATTTGTTCAGCGGTTGTTAATGAAGAGGTCATTATACTTCCATCTGTTGTGTCTTTTGAGTACTGCAGTTGTACTGCTACGTTCTGAAAAAAAAACCAACGCATGCTAAAACGCCTGTTCTTATCAAATATTGGAGTCAGCCCTGTCTATTTGTTGCGGTGTAAGGTAAATACATGTTAGCATTTGCATGATCAGCTGTAGAACTCTAAAGACTGTAGTTGTTTTAAAAGGATAGTCTGGTTATTTATAAATGATGTTCTGTTAAACAGTTATCAGTGGTTAGAACCTTACCAACTGTGACATATGAGTATGGTGAAAGAGGCAGAATTCTTTGTCCTTGCTAGACTATTGGCTAGTCAAATGAGGGCCCTGTTTTTTTTTTTGTTTTTTTTTGGGGGGGGAGTGTTTGTTTATTTTTTTTTTGTTGTTGTTGATGGTTTGATTTCAGGTTTAGAAACAACTCTCTCAAATAAATAAATAAATAAATAAATGAACATTGTAAAAGACTGTGACATTGGCAAAATATAAACCTCCACATTTATGCATGACAAATTATTTAGTTTATTGTTGCTTTCCTAACCAAGCTGTCAGGTATGGTGATGGTGGAGACTGAGGCAAACCCAATGCGCAGACTCATTCTGACCTTAAGGAATTTGTTTTAAATTAAAAAAAAAAAAAAAAAGCTGACGTGGCAGCAACAACAAGACCAAATACAAAACATAAACATAAATCCAAAACTGTAGCAAAACACAAGAGGCAAGACATGAGGGGAACCAGACAGAGCATGTGTTAGCCCTGAAAAGCAGGAAAATAGTAAGAGAAATGATCATAGGAGACGAAATCCCTGCTCTTCCACTCACTCGCTTGTATTGAGTGTTGAAAAGAGCACACGAGTCCCCCTAGTGGATCGTAGTGGTTACAACATAAATTAACTCCTCTTCCAGATGATTTGCTTACGTCTTTTGGACATCTTAATTCACATTCAGTAATGCAGATAATCAAGATAAATTAACCGAATATTAAGAATCAAATTGATCAGCATTATACTCTGCAACACATAAAGCAACAACGGACCAGTGAGGAAGTGGAGGAGATGACTGAATTTTAAAGACAGTAGGTGGTTAGGAGAAGTGGGCACAGGTGAGTGATTACAAACTTGGATAGGTGAAGATGGGCATGGCATGTAAACAAGTGATAAACTGAGGAGAAGTGAATACGACAAAGAACACAGAGGGCACAGGGAGCAAAAAACCAACTAAACAAACTAAACACAGGAACAACCAAAAACAGAACCATAAACCCAAAACAAAAAACTTAGACAAGAACCCAACTCTTGACGAACAACATATATGTTACTACACAAATGTCTATGTGGTGAGCATAAACCATGTTTATACCGATGGTGCTAAGAGGCTGCTGAATATATCAGTCTGGTGGGAGTTGAGTAAACTTTTGCACTGACTACATGTGCTGATTAGTTTGACCCACCTTGAAATCAGACTTGCCATCCTAAATATATTTCCAGAAAAACATTAAATAAACATTTAATTTCCCTTTGGGATAAATAAAGTATTTTTGAATTGAATTGAATTGAATGAAATTCCTGCCAGAAGTGTACCAGGCTGCATTGAAAGTGTTATAGCTAGCTAGCTGCTGCTGCTATTTATGATGCAAAAAAACAAACAAATCAAAACTGAATTTTATGTAAATAAATGGGTATTGTGAAATTAACAGTAATGTAAACATACGGGTGCTGGTCATAAAATTAGAATATCATGAAAAAGTAGATTGATTTCAGTAATTCCATTTAAAAAGTGAAACTTGTATATTATATTCATACATTACATACAAACTCATATATTTCAAATGTTTATTTCGTTTAATTTTGATGATTACAAAT
>NC_051433.1:27325101-27331990 GCF_001649575.2 Kryptolebias marmoratus | reverse complement strand
CCTTTGTTTTTATTGGTCTTCAGTAATATTCTAATTTTCTGATATGATGAATTTGAGATTTTCATTTGTTGTCATTTGTAATCATCAAAATTAAACGAAATAAACATTTGAAATATATGAGTTTGTATGTAATGTATGATATACAAGTTTCACTTTTTAAATGGAATTACTGAAATCAATCTACTTTTTCATGATATTCTAATTTTATGACCAGCACCTGTATATGAAACAGCATTTGCCTAAACCACTATGAAAGACTGGATAAACTATAGAGACTGGAGTTGTTTTAAGATGACAAAATTTACTTTGGTCTTAGTTGTATTTTGACTAGCCATTAGCAAATTGGTCCTGTCAGACTTTAACCCTATTCCACCACAAAACCCCACTTCAGAATCTTTAAAATATCCCTTTCAGATTCATTCACCAAATAAATATACAGATCTACAGATTAACACAAAATGCCACATAAAGATAAAATGAGGCATACATGTTTACAAAACTTTAATTTTTATACAA
Source organism: Kryptolebias marmoratus (assembly GCF_001649575.2). NCBI lineage: Eukaryota > Metazoa > Chordata > Actinopteri > Cyprinodontiformes > Rivulidae > Kryptolebias > Kryptolebias marmoratus. The sequence goes on along the minus strand of NC_051433.1, from coordinate 27,331,474 downwards.
TATTTAAGCCAATTTTAGCCAAGACTTTTGTTCAACCAAGAAATAATCACCTGCACCAAGTTCCAGGTAGATGTAAATATAATGTCAATATAAAGGGATGTATATTCCTACTTTTTAACAAATTTGTGGTTATCTAGGGCTACTAAACAGGATCATATCATTTAATGTCTTACTCTATTCTGTCTGAGTCATAGTCAGAATAAAAATCCAAAACAGTTTTAGGACTTGATAAAACCTGCTTAGCTTTCATTCTTATCTCCACAGCTGAATGCTGTCTGTCTAACTAGTAAGATAACGGCTACTGATATAGCTAAGTTTGACTGAACCAACTCAAAGCTAAGGAAGGGTGGTGTAGAATGTAGCAATTATGTTCAATAAAATCTTTCCAGTTTGTAACTAAGTAAAAATGAGAAACAATAAACACCACATGCTTTTGTTTTATTGCTGGGAGGGATAACATTAAAAAAAAAACATGAGTTTGTACTCCTCCACTTTACAAAATAGAGGAGCACTTATTCCATCTGCTCCATTGAGCTGGCACGAGTTGCTGTTGCTGTCATTGTTGCAGCCTCAAAAAGAACTCGAAGACAATCATAGATCTCCATTATGGTGCAACTTTAATTTAACAAAATCCCCAGTTCGACTGTACAGTGTGTGTAGTTCTCGGCCTTCACCATACTTGTTTTACAAAACAAAACAAAAACATCCCACACGTCATGAACTTTTTCTACTCCCATCATGCATTGCGTCGCTCTTAAAGAAATACTATTATAACCAAAAACTATTAAGTAAAATAGAATAACTTCAGCACATATTCAAACATAACCGAAATAAAATTGTTTAAATCAACTACTAAATTAAATAAATGCTTATCCAATAAAACCAACACACTGCACATTAAACATTATCACACTCTTAACATATTTTCAGGACTCTACATCATGTTTGTAATTCTTTTGACCCACATGCAGAACACTAGCGCACCAGAGATGAGGAAACAATGATTTATTTAAAAAAAAAAAAAAAGATTCTGGACCACCCAGGAGGGAAAATGAACGACCACCACCTGGTGGTCCGGAGGGCCGAGAGGCGTGAAACTTGTCAATGAGTGCCTTATCAAGGATAAACAATCTGGGAATTCATGAACGCTCCTCCGGCCCATAACCCTGCCACTCCACTAAACACTGAAAACCCCGACCCAGTCTTAGGACATCCAGTATCTTTTGAACTGTGTAGGCAGAGTGTCCATCAATCACCTGGATGGGTGGGGGTGGCACCACTGGTTGACACAAGGAACTGGAAGGGACTGGTTTGATCAAAGCAACATGAAAAACGGGATGGATCTTGAGGGGAGATGGAAGCCGCAGTCGAACAGTGGTTGGGCTCAAAACTGACTGAATTTCAAAAGCTCCCAGGAACCTAGGGGATAACTTTCTTGAGGCTGCTTTAAGAGGAATTTTCTTAGCAGAAAGCCAAACCTTTTGGCCCGTAAAGTAGGAAGGTGCGGGCGTCCTCTTACAGTCTGCAAAGCGACAATTTTGTGCTGCTGTCCTGTGGATGGCCCTCTCTGTATCTCTCCTGATCCGCCGACACCTGCGGATATGATGACAAAACGGAGGGAACAGCTATACCTGACTCATCATGTGGGAACACTGGAGGTTGGTAACCCAGAGACGATTCAAAGGGAGACAGTCCTGTAGCAGCAGAAACATGGCAGTTATGAGCATATTCTACCCAAGGAAGATGGATAGACCAAGACGAGGGATCGGAGGAACAAACAGCGCAGCGTAGATTTGAGTTACCTGGTTCATCCTCTGCACTTGTCCATTCGTCTGTGGGTAAAAACCAGTAGTCAGTGATACTCAGTCAGTGGTAAGAATCACTGAGAAACCGTGAGACACTGGCAACCCTGTAACAAAATCCAAGGCAACGTGTATCCAGGGCCACCTCAGGGTGGGTAGGGGCTGCAGGAGGCCACTGGAGGGCTTATGAAGAGACTTATTTCTGGCGCAAATAGAACAAGCAAAAACATATTCCTTAACATCCTTATTTAAGGACGGCCTCCAGAAGGATCATCTGATCGGGGTGATCGTCCAACTAACTCCTGGATGACCCGAAAACCCAACAGTGTGTGCCCAGTGAATAAGTCTTGATCAAACCAAGGTGGGAACGAACATTCAACCAGGTGGGCCAGATCTCGAGTCGGGCTCTGTCTGCTGAGCTCTGCGAACCAGGTCAAGGATGTCCCATGAAACAGATAACAAATATAAGAAATGAGAAAGTTAAACCTGGAAAAAAAAGAGACCATCTGGATTGTCAAGGATTGAGGCGCTTAGCTGCCTGAAGGTAGGCCGGGTTCTTATGGTCAGTCAACACCAAGACAGGATGTTCCACCCCCTGCAAGCAATAGCCCCATTCCTCAAATGCCAATTTAATGGCGAGGAGCTCTCGATTGCCTACATCATAGTTCTGTTCTGTTGGAGAAAGGCGATGAGAAAAAAACGCACATGGATGGAGCTTGTCATCTGCAGAAGATTGTTGGTAAAGGACTGCCCCTACTCCAGCATCTGAGGCATCAACCTCCAGTGTAAACTGTCTCTCAGGATCGGGCTGTGAAAGAATGGAAGCGGTGGCGAACCTCTCCTTCATGGCTTTGAAAGCAGCATCAGCCACAGGAGACCAAAAGAACTGGGACTTGACTGAGTTGAGCCTTGTAAGGGGAGCAACAGTCTGACTTTAGTTTCTAATGAAATGTCTGTAAAAGTTAGCAAAACCAAGGAATCGCTGCAGCTATTTCACGGGATGTAGGAAGGGGCCAGTCCAGGACTGCCCAAATCTTATCTGGGTCCGACCTCACCTGCCCGCTCTCCAAGATGAATCCCAAGAACTTGACCGATGGGACATGAAACTCGCATTTCTCTGCCTTTTTTAACAATCTGTTCTCTAGCATCCGTTGCAACACCATTCTCACATGTATTTTTTTATGTTTGTCCATGGTCTTAGAAAAAATCTAAATATCTTCCAAATAGACGAACACAAACTGGTCCAAAAAAATCCTGCAGGATATCGTTAACTAAAGATTGAAAAACTGCAGGACCATTGCACCAGGTATTCAAAATGACCTAGCAGAGTTTTGAAAGCCGTTTTTCATTCATCTCCCTTACAGCCCCTGATAAGATGGTATACATTGCATAGATCCAATTTAGAAAAAAAAATGTGGAACTCAGAACTGGTTCTAAAGCAGATGTGAGGAGGGGGAGAGGATACTTTTTTTTTTTACAGTATTTTGGTTCAGACCTCTGTAATCAATACAGGGGCGGAGAGAGTCATCCCTCTTGGTTACAAAGAAGAACCCTGCACCTAAGGGAGAGGAAGATAAACGAATAATGCCAGCAGCTCGTGGCTTGTTTATTCTGTATACTTTTATATAGCTTCTCTCTCCTGTTTGGACAGATTATACAGTCTGCTGGAAGGGAGAGGGGCACCAGGAAAGAGTTCGATGGAGCAGTCATAAGGATGATCTGGAGGCAGACAGAGTGCCTTGGATTTCTTAAATACTGACTTGAGATTGTGGTACTCCTCGGGCACCTTGGACAACTACTGTAACTCCTCCAGTTCAGTTCCTGTACGGGATGAGTAACAGCAGACTGTAATCAGGCGGAGGAGCATTGGGATACCCAAGACTCAAATCTCCCATCCTGCCAGGAGAATTGGGGATTATGGAGCCAAAGCCATGGATAACCCAGAACCAGAGGAGACTGTGGTGAAGGAAAAACAAAAAAGGTAAGATTCCCCCGGTGGTTGCCAGAAATAATTAATTCAATTGGTTTGGTCTTGTGGGTGATTGTAGAAAGAGTTTTCATCCAGACTGGAAACTGGGACTGGGATAGGAAGAGGAATTATGGGAATGTTATGTTTCTGAGCGAACCCCTCATTCATTAGATTCCATTTCCACCCTGAATCTACCAGGGAAACTGCTATAATGGGTCTTTGGTTAACAATGATTGAGACCAGAAGTGACAAACAGGAGACCAAAACCTCAGAACAACCACCCACCAGTAGCTACTCTTGTAGCTACTGGTGGGCTCTTTTTTTTTGGTCAAATGGGACAATTGGGGACAAAGTGTCCAGTCTTGCTACAATAAAAACAAGCCTTGCCTATTAGTTGCCGCTGCCTCTCTGCAGCTGAAAGTCTAATTCCTCCAATTTGCATAGGTTCCTCAATGGGCATTTCAGAGTGAGTTGAGTCCGGAATAACTTCATCTCTAGCTGAAAAAAGACACTTCTTAGTTGCCCTCTTCTCCTTAGATCTCTTGTGTATACAGTTATCTAGCCTGATGGCCAAGGAAATTAGATCCTCTAATGAACCTGGATCATCTCTTCAGGCCAATTCATCTTTCAGTTGGTTGTTTAGCGATTGGAAAAAGGCTTATTTAAGGGCCTGATCATTCCATCCAGGCAAGGCTGTCAATGTGCGAAATTCAATAGCGAAATCTGCAACAGAATTATTATCCTGTTTCTGGCTCCACAGCTTCAGGCTGATTTGACTTAGAGACTCAGAATAAACAAAAGTACTGCGGAGATCATTCAAAAAAAAATCAGAGAGGGACAGGCTATGCAGAGTCAATGGATTGTACTTAGCTGTAGCCCATCTCAAAGCCCTTCCTTTCAATAGCCCAATCATATAAGAAATCTTAGCTGGGTCATCAGGAAAAGAATGAGGGGCTCTGTAAAAAACTAATGAACATTGTAAAATAAACCCCCCCACATCTCCCAATACCTCCATCATAGTGCTCCTGTACAGGGGAAGCCACAGCATGGAAACTAGGAGTCCTAACATCCTCTGAGGTGGGTGACGATCCTATTCCCCTGGATGGTGTGGCTGCAGTAGCACCTGCTGGAAATGAAGGTGGAGAAGTGGCTGATAATTTAGCAGATAGTTCTGAAATGGCTGGGGTAAGTTGATTCATTTGTTGTGCCTGAAGACCTTGCTGATCGATCAGGGAACGGAGCATGGTGTCGTGATGAGTCAAGAGATCAAGCGTGCTAGTGGACATTTTAGGGCGAGATTCTGCCGGGTCAAACTGGCTGGATTGTTCTGTCATGTTTGTAATTCTTGTGACCCACATGCAGAACACTCGCACACCATAGATGAGGAAACAATGATTTATTTAGAAAAAACAAAAAAAGATTCTGGACCACCGAGGAGGGAAAATGAGTTCTCTCGGTTCTGTAATGACGGTGACAGCGTTAGGAAAACCTCTGACGGTGGAAGAACGGAATGAAGTCAACGTTCTTACTTGGTAAGTCCACCAGGAGGGGGAAACGAAGCCCGAGGTTCGCGAGCTGAAGATCAAGTTGGCGGGGAGAACAGGCAGGCACTAATCCGGGATTTGTCTTTGGTGTGGGAAATCAGCTGGCGGTCTTGATCCGGAAGACGTGGGATGTGAGGTAGCAGATCACAGAACATTTGAGCAATCTGTCTGACAGACAAAAAGCATAACTTGTCAACAAGGCAGTCATGAATCTTGAGACAAAGCTTAAATCTTTTAAAGAGAAACGTGAGGCTTGGATCCACAGTGTGGGGACAATCCAGCGACGAGTAGACAATTTGCAGTGGCTTAAAACTCCAGGACAAAAAAACCCAAAATAAGCCGCAGCTGTGTCCGCCCGTCACCTCTCAGAGATCCTGTGAAGGGAAGAGTGCTCACACGAACCTAAAAAACTCAGGAACCTAAGAATGTTCCCCTTTTAATGACCACCACCTGGCAATCCTGGAGGGCCGAGAGGCATGAAACTTGTCAATGAGTGTCTTATCAAGGATAAACGATCCGGGAATCCATGAACGCTCCTCCGGCCCATAACTCTGCCACTCCCTTAAATACCGAAAACCCCGACCCCGTCTTTGGACATCCAATATCTTTTGAACTGTGAAGGGAGGAGTGCTCAAATAAACCTAAAAAACTCAGGAACCTAGCAGTCGCTGGTGCTGGTAAGTACGCTGGTATTGTATCTGTTATTTTGTATGCAACTTTCTTTTTTTTTTTCTCAAATACTTCTTCATTCTGCTGCTTAGACTGTGGTTGATCGCACTAGAGGATGACACGGGAGTGGATTTCCACTCCTGTCCCGTCCCACTCCCACAGAAAAAATTCTTGTCCTGTCCCAATCCCAGGCCAAAGTAATAAAAAAATTCCTGTCCTGTCCCACTTCTGGTAAAGTCACTCCCACTCCCATCCCGCTCCCATCAAGTACGACTCCCGCTCCTGTACTGCTCCTGTTTTCATGGTCTTCCTTTAGTTGTTAGGAAAATTGTTTGATTTATTCTTCTCCCCATTCTTTTTAAATATTACTTTATATGCAGTTTTATCTT
>NC_051433.1:27319711-27323761 GCF_001649575.2 Kryptolebias marmoratus | reverse complement strand
GACAGGTGACAAGATTAACAGGCTTTGACAGGTGTGAGTGGGCGTGACAGGAATGCAGAGGGAGAAATAGACTGAGGAGGAATGAGGAAGTGAAAAAACACGAGAACAGAAACTAAAACACAAACCAATAAACTAAAACAGAAGTAAAACAAAACACAGGAAAAAACCCAAATCACCACAGGCAGACCTTTCAGACTACATTCACACTCCAAGTCTTTTTATCTATGGCCCTAAAGAAACCTGCATCTGCAAAAGAAGACGTGATATCACACACAGGCATGCTGTTTACAGAAGCAAAGATGAATACTCCAAAGCGCATGTGTCAATTCTAAAGTTGTTGTGCAATTGGAGGTGAAAAAAGTATAACCAGATTGAAAAAAAAAGCAAGCACGAGTAGCACATGCTTGTTTTGTCTGATGTTTACATTTGATCTTGCTGCTTCCCACCTACTCTGCTGCAGAATTGTGATATCTGTCACATTTCAGTGATGTAAATGTTGGATTCAATGCAACATGACTGTTCAGACTGAGGTTGCTTCAAAGAACATCAGATATGTATTCGTTTTTGGACCACATATGAGAATGACCTTGGGTTGATCTGAAAAAAACAAAACAGATTTGTGATTTAAAAACCATGCCATTTAAAAACTCAGATTATGGTCACATATCGGCAAAAACTCTGATTTGGGACTTTTTTGCCTGCAGTGTGAACATAGCATTAGTCTCAGCTCTCTGTAACATGCTCCCCCCCCTCACATCACACAGATGAGTCTGCAGCAACTCTCTCTTATTTATTGTGAACATCATTGTAAAGTGTAGAAAAAACGTCTTACAATAAATTTCACTTATAATGTCCAATTCCATAATTCTGTTTATATTTTTCTCATGGGGAAAATCATAAGGCCCTTGTTACTGGCACAAAGTCTTTTGGCACGTGCTGAACCAAACGATACACAAAGTCCAGAACTGATACTATTTGGATACTATATCTTTTTTAAAATACCAAACATTAAAGAAACCACTTGGGTGCTTTCTTCGTGACCCTGCTGATGTGTGATATCTACAGAGCTGCTGAGGTTCACAGCGTTCAGGCATTCATCAGCGAGTGGATGAATACCAGTACAAAGTGGTTCACTTCGTTGGAATTTATTGTTTGAACCAGCCAGAAAATACCACAGGGGTGTTTCATTTTTTGGCTTCCCAAAAGATAAAAACATTCCTCAGATTTGGATCCATATGCTCTGATGTAGGAATTACTATCAGAACTTGGATTTGGGCCACTTAAAAGGGAGCACTGCTTTGACCCTCGTTAATGTAGTGGACTGGCTTCATGCCAAAAGAGCAGGACCTTTTGACAGCTATTTTTTATTTTATTAGAGAGGCAAATGGAGAGGATGACATTGCCACAGAGAAGGAGACGAGAAACAGGAAGTTTTACTTCAAACATCACGTAAACGCATCATTCAGGAATGATGAACTGCAGATACAGGCCAACAGCCTGAGATCAGTTTGTGATTCAGAGCAGTTTGTTATTGATGAGAAAATATAGACAATCCATGTGTGATTAAACAAAAGTCATAGTCTGAAACTGCTGTTGATTAGTTTACTCTGGTGTGAGAGTTCATAAACGCTACTCTCAAGCGCACTCGTGTTTTTAGCGAGTAATCATCTGGTTAGCATCAGGTTAGCAACATTAGCTCTCTCCTGCCATCTTTATGTTGATTTTTAGTTTTTTGTACTGATGTCATAACAATGATCTGGGGGTAATTGGTCCTCACCATTCCATCTTCCCAACTTGGTCATTATGTGCATTGTTTTGTCAGCTATGATGGTCCTTGTGATCATCAGAATCCAAATCTGAAGAGTTTTCATCTGATTCCGGAGATCCAGCCATCAGTTCAGGTTCATACTGGTATGATTGTATATCCATTACTCCCATGAAGTCTTCCGGCATTTCTTCGTATTCTTCGTATACAGATTCCAGTTTCGATACTTTTTCTTTTTGTCCTAAATGGGAAGATGAAAGTTGAAGCACACCCACTCTAACATCAGTGCTTCAGCCAAAATCTTGTCAAAACCTTTTTATTCATGTTTTTTGTATTTGTTCTTTTATCTTTTACAATAAATTTGTTATACTGCTATAAACAACTTTTAATCTTTTATTTTGTGTCTTTTTTGTTAGAACTTTTAAGGTAGGTAATGACCATTTCTAAATGCTTAAATTTTGTTAAAATATAAACTCAGGGCACATTGTTCAAAGATTTTTTATTACACATGATTCATTGAATTACTTATCAATTTATATATTACAAAAGACACTCACATTGGCTGTGTTTCTTTTTTAGAAACTGTCTATAGAATTTTTTACATTTTAAACCAATAATTACCACAAACAAAAGAAACCCAACCCCAGCACTCACTCAAAACAAACAGATAGTAAAAAAGTAAATTGATAAATTAAACATGTCTCACAATGTAAAAAACATGTTAAGACGTCACTGTGGTGAGCGGTTAAGAATGATCTGACATCCTGCATCTTTAACATAGGGCAGAAGAGGATTTCATATTGTTTCAGATGATACAGCCTTACCAGCCAAAATCAGTCAGATTTTTTTTCCAGATTTAGAAAATAATGGACCTCTCTTATCCAGCTTGTATATGTAGATGAAGCTGCAGATTTCCAATTTACCAGTATTAGCCTCCTTGCCAGCAGAGTTGGGAAAGTGATTTAGTCTGTTTCACCAAAAGATAGATCAAGTAAAATGGGTTACTCAAATTAGTCAGTTAAAAGCAATATTCTCTCCAGTTACATTAGATAATGTAAAGAAAATTTTGACATAAACCACTTCATTGAGGGACAGTTCCAAAACATATGAGTAATTTGCTGTGGCCTGTTGACATCTTTTATGCAGACAAGACACTTTTTTAGCAAGGCTGACTTTTGGCTTTTGTATAGTGAGCTTGATATAAGATCAGACTGTGCATGAAAATGTTCCCGGCACAGATTGAAGATCTGTGTGCCTTCTTTACATCCTCTCTCCAAATACCATCTGAACTCAGCAATCCCAAATCTGTCTCCCATACAGATTTTAACACCATTGAAAAATTGCAATGAATAGAAATATTTAAATATATAAGCGATGTTGTTCCTCTCATTGAGAGATGTTGCAGAAACACTTAAAAATCAAAGGGGTTTGGAATGGCCAGAAATTCTGGAGAAGAGCCACAATAATGTTGAGCTTGGAGGTATCTGAAGAAAAAAAAAGTCCTTTTGAGAGAAACAATTTATTTACTAGCTGTTGAAAAGAAGCAAAAGTATAACCAATATACAAACTGCTCCTGATCTTTTACCTAACATAGCCCTTTTGTGTTCTGCAGAAACCCCTACTTGGCTTTCAGTATCACGAAGGATGATCTGTTTGAGCGTGGCTAGATCAATATAGTTCCAAAGACTTAGAGTTTGAATTAGAGTTTTTATTAACTGCCAGTAAAAAGCACAACTTGTCCACCGATTCTGTTATTATTTACTGTTCTTGGGTTGTGTTGCTATGTCTATTCCCTGTGTATCCCTGTTGTGTTCGGTTCTGTTTTCTTGTACTTCTCTGTCCCACCAATGTCCTTTTCCTCAGTCAGCTCTATTCCTGGGTCTGGGCTCTCATCTCACACCTGTTCCCCATTCATATTAGCCTCAGCTGCAGCCACTTATTTCATTCCTCCCTGCATATTTAAACTCTTGGCTTCCATTCAACCATCCATCCAACATGTTTGGGGCCTGCCAGCAGTGCATAGAGAGCAGTACAATGCCTTGCGAAGCAAGGTATTGTACTGCCTCATGCAATGCATGCAGGCACCTCTTACTCTACACCGAATAAGGTGTCTCTTTATTTATTATTCTTCTGTTACCCTTAATGCAGCCCGAACCAGGCAAAGAACCCCCACAAATTTTATATCAGAACGACCGGCTCGGTCTCGGCATGAGGGCTACTACTTTTATTCGCGTTTCGTGTTACTATTGCGACGTAATCGCCAAAAAACACGCAAAAATTTCGGA
>NC_051433.1:27290388-27317648 GCF_001649575.2 Kryptolebias marmoratus | reverse complement strand
CTCATGGGTCAGGGATCCATGCCAAGTAGTTCAAGGTCACAAGGTCAAAGGTCAAGGTCACAACAGCCTGTCAGCTTTAACTCTGCAACCATTTACAGTACAAAGGTCAAACTTCAGAGGTGGACTCCTCTCGTGTATAGGACCAGCCCTTTGTGATTCCTGTCTGCAACTGATCAGCTCTTGGAGCCATCTTGGTTCAGCACGGACGCACACCGTGGCAGGCCCCGTCAAAGTTTCTCCAGGAACTTTCTAGTGGTATGTTTACTGCTTTATTCCCCATCAACTCTTTGTTCCTCAATGTGTTGCTATTTTGCTGCCAAGTCAGACTTTTTTTCCCCATTTAGGTTAACATTTAGTTGCTGCTCTGCCAGCTATTTTTTTTACTTTTTTTTTTCTATTCTATTTTTTTGAATACTCTGCAATCTTGGGTCTTATCTGCACAAAACTTGACACCCACATAGAAATATCAGACTGTAACAACATTTACTTGTTATCATAGGTCTGTATGGCATTGCAAGATTTAAAATAATTATTGGATCGTGAAATAACATGAAATTTAAAATTCCACTATCATATTGCATCAGTTTCCAACATTAAGGAATTTATTAATTATCAGAACTTTGGTAGTCGAATTTAATCACAAACACTGCTGGAGTTATATTTCCATTTAATGACCCAGACTTAAATATAAGCTGTAGACTAGACCTAGCCATTGTAATTTTAAGTAATAATGTTCTTGTTTGACTCTAATTTTTATTTTCAATTATCTAGAATGATTTTCTACATATAAAGTAGCTTAAAATATGCTTGGAAACTTTAATATACTAAAAAGTCATATTCCCACTTTGTGTCAAAAGAAGCTTTTGTTAGACTTCAATAAGCTTAAAAAAGGGAAGGATTGTGCAGTATGACTCCACAAGAGGCTGTATACATTTTTTTAAACTTTGCCTGGATTTGGGGTGGCACAGCAGTGCAGTGGTTAGAGCTGTCACCTCTTAGCAAGAAGATTGCAGGATCGCTTCCCGACCTGAGGCCTTTCTGGGTGGAGTTTACATGTTCTCCCTGTGCACACTTGGGTTTGTTCTGGGTACTCTGGTTTCCTCCCAGAGGAAATTAACCTAACATGCATTTTAGTTTAATTGGTAAATCTAAAAAAAATGTTCCTAGATGTGAGTGAGAGTGTGAATGATTGTTTGTCTTGTTTGTCTCTATGTGTCCCTGTGATGGACTTGGGACCTGTCCAGAGTGTCGCCCGTCTATCGCACAGTAACTGCTGGAGATAGGCACCAGCTCCCCGCAACCTGGAAAAGAGAAGCAAAGAAAATGGATGGATGAGTGAATGGATGGATATGTCCATTAAGCTGATAATTCAGTAGCATGTGTTATTCAGATTATATTATTAAATAACATATTTGATATAGGCAATGAAGTTATTTGCACATTATAGAACAGATTCAGAGCTAAATAAACTTCTTGACTATGGAACGGTCAAGAAGTTCATTTGTCAATCATGTTGACAAATCTTGGATGTCTGTTTAGTTGACAGTTTTGCTCTAGAATAGTTTGATTATATTATCTGATTCAAGAGATTATTGTGTTTTATTTGAATTGGTGGACTGAATGTAATTTATTTTAATCTGCATCTATAGTAGAAATGACATACATAACATTAAAGAAGAGAAAATACAAAAAATATTTATTTGTATTGGATGGGACTGTCTTCACACAAAATAAAAGTCCACCTGCCCCTCTTTTTGTTACTGTATAATTCACACACTGGTTTCATCCCTAGAAGCCACGTTTCATTCTGGATGTTGTGTGTGTGTGTGTGGCCATGTATTTGATACATTGTGGGGACAATTTTCCTAACATATACTACCTTGTGAGGACCAACTGCTCCTTGTGGGGACCAAAGCCTGGTCCCCACGAGGAGAAATGATGTTTTTGGGTTAGGGGTTAGGTTTAGGACTAAGGTGTGAATTGAATTTAGGTTTGGTTTAGGGTTAGGTATGTACTGGTAATGGTTAGGGTTAGGGTAAGGGTCAGGGTTAGGCTGTAGTTAGTNGTCCTTGAGCAAAGCCCTGGTTTCCACATGAAGCTGTGTGTGTGTGTGTGTGTGTGTGTGTGTGTGTGTGTGTGTGTGTGTGTGTGTGTGTGTGTGTGTGTGTGTGTGTGTGTGTGTGTGTATAAATTAAATTAGCGTGCTGCAGCTTATTATCATGTCCGATTCATCACACAGTCCCGGGCCCACTTACATATGATAATGTGAAGACAGACCTCACTGCACTTAACAATGGCCCTGGCATCATCAATAAGCACCACTTAGGGGTGGACAAACACATGCAAATGTTTGCTCAAACACATCACATGGAAGGCTGATGCAAAAATAAATGAGCCTTGCTTTCAACTTTCCTTAAGATTATTTGTACAAAATTATCTGTTTTGAGACTGATGATGTTTAGGCTGTCCACACGAGAACTCAATGGTGGTGTTTAAGGATTTTCTCACTCTAGAAGCCAAAAAATACTCCTCAGGGGCTCCTAACACACTGTTTCCATGTGCACGCAAGGCCAACCCTGTTATATCTGACCATGGTAAACCCAATACACAGCCTTGTGGCTTTGAATAGCTTAAAACTAATTTATTAAAAAAAGAAAACAAAAGGCTGACGTAGCAGCAAAAACTAAGAAAAAAACCCCACAGAGCTTGAACGTGGCATGGAAACAGAACACAAGGGCATGAACATGAGACCAGAATGAATGAACAAGTGAGGTATAAATGAACAGAGACCAGTTTTAAAGAAACAAAGGGTGAGTGGAAACAGTGGCTACAGCTGGGAGATGACGAGGAACAGGTGAGGCGGGTGTGGCAGGCAGACCAGAGAATTACACAGCTTAGGGCAGGTAAATAGTGACACAGAGAACACATGAGAAAAACTGACACATAACAGAACAGGATCATGAAGACAACAAACAGAAATGACAACAACAAATACAGAAAAATAACAGACAAACTTGAATCATAACAAACCCAAATAATAACTTTTGCAAAACACCATTCCCATGTGGATGTTGCTTTATTCTATTTAGCAAAAGGAACAACATGAAGACCAATAATAATAAAAGGCCTAGCATTCCTCTCACTGCCTTTCATGCAAGAGTTTTAAACTAAAATAATTTTTGATGAGAAATGACATTTTGGTCAAACATTATAAATAAGGTTATGCACAATGTCATGCATTGCTGAAGAAGACATGCTCAGAGTATGTGTTGTGATTGACTATCATCTTCGATCAAACCAGGTTTTAGCTAAAACTGACCTAGTTATAACTATTTTGATGGTGTTATTATGGTTAGTTGGCTGTGCCATCACAAATTGGATTGACTTCAAAAGTTAAACAGTTGTACATAAAATTATTACTTTTAAAAATTTTTTAATGAAAATCTGTTTAGAGATTTATGAGATGTTTTGCTAACAGATAAACAGGGTTGACTCAGTCAATGCCGAATTTCTAGGCAAAAATGTTGCACAATAAATAGCACTTGGAGCTGGTGTGAATTACTCTTAGCCACAAGTTCACCAAATCTTAGGACAATATCTGTAAAATTGACAAAGTTATAGCCATTTTTGTGTTTTCTAAGGTTAGTTGGTTGTTGTAGCCATCTTGAACTGAGTTGGTTCCAAACTGTCTCATAGTTTATGAAATATTTTGCTAACAGATTAACACATGCACACACAAAGACACCCAGGTAAAAACACTATCACCCGTCTTTTGTCTTCTGGTGGCGAGCAATATTTATATTTGCTTATAAAAGGTGTTGTTGTTCTGACTCCTGTCAGTTTGTAAGTTATGTTGTCAGTGTGTTTACATAGAGCACATGCTACACCACAGAGAGTCTGTTGTCTGAGTCTTGGAGTGAAACCAACAGTGAGTATAAACAAAGTTGGTTATTTTAGTTGTTTATACAACTCTGTGTTATGTTGTAATGTTTGGGGGAGCTTATTTTGAGTTATAAAACCGTGCTAACTATGCTAATGCTAATCGTGAAACTAACTGCTAGCATGAGGCTAGTTAGGATGCTAAAGCTAGTTTACTTCATTGTTGAGCTTCGTTTTTGTTGTATTTTTGAATGTGCATTTGATTTCATATTATAATTATTCATTGTGAGTATTTACTGGAATGTGGAGACAGTTTGCAGTTTATGTACCTGAAATGTAACATATAGTATATTTCATTTGTGTTGCAGTTTTACGAAAAATGACTGAGAAGATTCAGTAAAGCAACCTCAGTCATATCTATTGGGTCTCTCATTTTGTTCGCTATCTGTCAGCCAGGACAGGATAGTAAAATGTTGCCCACTCAGTGGGATACAGCAATTGAACAATTGTGAACAGCAAAGGAGCATCGTAATATAAGCAGCGACAAGAAAGACAAATGTCAGTCTCAGTCGGAGACGAGGTCACGAGTTTCAATTTCACACAAGTCCTCCCGAACCTGCTGCCAGGAGGGCCAGGGTTAAGGCTGAAGCAGCTAAAATTAAAGTGTCCTTTGCAGAAAAGGAAGCAGCCGTGATGATAGAAAAGGCTTCAATAGAGGCAAGTCGTGTTAAAATAAGACTCTTGAAGATAAAAAAAAAAATGCACCAAAAACTAGATAGAAACTCAGCAATTTGGCACACACGTTCTACAGGCATTTCAGAATGCTGCCACCACCAATTTTACATCAAGAAACTAAGGAAATACGACCCCTTAGTACCAAGGCTCAAGGTTCTTTGCATGGGTCTCTGAATAGGGAAAATGAACACAGGACCTTTACAGTTTTTCTTGAATGTTTACACACATTTTCTGAAAGCATGCCTCATATTCTCAGAACTCTACACACAAATCAAGAAAATACACTCACAATGGACAAAATCCTTCAATTCTCCTGCAAAATTAAACTTTACATTCAAAACAACATTATCTCTTCCTAAAACTGTATTTTGTTTTCAGATGACACACACAAACCATCATATGAATAAACATTTATAAGAACCAGTTGAACACTGATGTGCTCCATGTAAAACACAATTATCAATGTAAAACACTATTTCTCCATTCATCAAAATGACTCAGGCCTTTTTTTGTTCAGTGTTGCTTACTACAGACAATACATACAGAAGTGTGTTGTAGAATATTTTACTGTAAAATATTGTTTTTTATGCTCAGAACAGACAAATACACAATAACAAATATATTTTATTTTTCCCACAAAAACAGTGTACACACTGTACATCCCAACTAACACAAAGCTGCACATACAGTGGTCTACATAAAAAACAGAAGAATTTACTGCATATAGTTACAGTAAAAAAAAAAACTATGCTGCATCCTCTCTTTTGTTTGGGATTGGCCACAGCACCTCATCCACATCACAAGCAATGTTTTTCCTGGCCAAGCAGCAGAGAAATATATTATGTAGCATGGCAAATCCAGCCATGAAAAGCATCAACTGCTGCCTATTGCCCTTTTATGCTAAAGCTCTGATTGCTGATTGTAACAGGTGTTTGTACATGTGATGAGTCAGTGTGCATAGTAGGGCATGTAACTTAGAATTTGGAATGACAGAGTGTTCCTTATGAAAACAAGAGATTTTCTTCATGAAAATTGTGCCAAATGCAGAAAATTGTGTGTAGTGTTTTGAAAAACATGTTTCAGAACTACAATTTCAGTGTAAAGCAGGAATTGTGCTTGTAGTTTTGCAGAATTGGTTCAGGGGGTTGGTGCAAGAGTTACAAGTTGTGGTCATTGTGTCTCAAGAACCAGTATTTGTGTGTAAACAGTCAAGAAAAAGTAATAGTGAATGCTGTGATCCTCCCCCTGCCCCAAAGGTATTTTTACCAAAGCAGAAATATTCACTTGTCGGTCCTGGGTCTCAAAGGGAATACACAGCTATTCATCCAGCCTCTCATCCTGCCCAGTGTAATAAATATTCAACTTCTACACCTCAGGCCGTATTCAGACCTGACACATTTGGTCCGCTTTAATCGAAGCAAAGTTTCCAGCGTTGGTCCGGACTTTTTGTGCAGGTGTGAATACAGTCATGCGAACTCCGGTGCGGATCAAACAACCGGACCGAGACCCGCTTTTTGAGGTGGTCTCGGTCCGCTTCCAAATGAACTCTGGTGCGGTTCGCTTCTGGTGTGAATACAGACTGGACTTGAACCGAACTAACTACATAAAGCATGCGCCTTTTTGGACTTCACGGGCCACCGCTGCTCGTATGTTGTGTGTCAGAGTGCATAGAGCATCTCGTCTTCTTCGAGTTGCGGCACACATTTGCCGGCGCCATTCCAAAATTAGAAGTAAAACGACGTTGAATGAGCTGCTCTTGAGCTGCTCTTGAATTTCAAATTGGTACTGTAATTGTACCAACAGAACGAATGTGTCATATGTCTGGGTTTTGGTTCTGTAAGCATTTGGGTTTTGTTTTGTTTCTTGGTTTATTTTGTTATTATGTGTTCTGGTTTTGTCATTGTGTCTTGTCAATATTCTTTCACTCCTCCTCTGTTTGCACTTGTTTACTTGCCACGCCCATCTCCACCTGCCTTCACTTGTAATCACTCACCTGTGCCCACTTCTCACAATTATTCCTGTCTTTAAAACCCAGTCAGTTTCTTCATTCCCTCGCCAGTTCATTGCCTCAGGTACAGTCTGTGTTGTTCATTCCCTGTTAGTCCATGTTTCCACCTTTCCTTGCCTTGCTGTTTTGTATTTAGTTTAGTTTAGTTTTGGCTGCCACGCCAGCCTTTTTGTTTCCTTTTGTTTTTGTAGCTTTATTTAAAGAATAAATTTTTGTTTCCTTAAGTATGAGTCTGCGCTCTGGGTTCCTCTCGCTCTCCACCACTCCTGACAGAATGTGCACATAACAAATACAACATGTAGGACTTCCATCTTTATTTCCGGGTCTGTGCTCTGTGCTCCAACTGCTGCCCCCATCTTTCTGCCCAATGGGAGCAATGACCGTCACCCACATGGCTTTGTTTATAAATTACAGTCCGCTTACAAAAAAGCACAATGTGAATGCAAACCGCACCAAACGAAAAAAATAAAGTACACTTTTGGTCTGGACCAAACAAGCGGACCAAAGGACTTTCCTAGTGTGAATACACCCTTAGACTTCCGACTTAGCCCAGTATCTCATTAGATGAGAGATGGTGAGCTCTGGGCTCCTTGCCTTTGATGATAGCCTAGAAAATTACTGGGCGTGGAAAGTATCTTTTCTAGCAGCTAAAAGGGAGTTAAACCTGTCTCATCAGAAAGAACTTAACCTCCTGGTCAAATGGCTCGGGCCCGAGCCCTCAGCTCAAGCTAAGCGGACAAGGTCAGTACATGTTAATAATCCCAGAGCAGGTGTGTTTATGGCGTGGGACCGCTTGGATGAAACATGGAAGTCCAGAGGTGATCGAAAATGCTCTAATGAAAAAAATTAGACACATTTCCAACTATTTCTAATAAAGACACACAAAAACTCAGGTAGTACGCTGACTTGTTAAGAGAGTTAGACACTGCAAAGCATGAGGGATTCTTGCCTGGACTCGTGTATCTTGAAACAGCAAGGGGCGTGATTCCAACTGTTGAAAAACTTTCTTCATGCAGGGATCCATGTATAAAGAAAACAATTGTGTCCCTTTCCCACCATTCAGTTTTTTGTGGACTTTGTATGTACACAGGCTAAAACACGCAAAAACCCCAATTTCCATTTAATGTGCTTCCTACCCCCAGTCAATGCAGAGTTTAAAAAAAACACTAAAATACTTCCTGAAATCAGCTGGGACAATTGAGAAAACTGATGTCACGGCCACAGTCAGGGTACCCCATACAGCTGTGAAGAAAGAGGAGCCGGACAAACAATGTCCGATACATAACAAACCTCATCCACTGTCAAAATGTCGTGGGTTCAGAGGAAGACATCTTGATGACAGAAAAGCATACTTACAGGAGCAATAAATCTGTTATCTACATTGTGCTAGCACTAACCATATAGCCAAAGACTGCAAGACTATTAGACATTAACAGCAGTACATCCCTATACACTCTAAAAACATGCTCTGGCACAAACAAGACTGCGGGAAGGAAGACAAGTAACATCATTGTGGAGTCACTTGACAGGAAAACCAAGGTGGTACTTCCCACCTTGTTGGAGTATAACCATCTGCCTGATGACAGATTGGAGAGCCCAACTACTGAGTGCACCCAATATTTTTCTCATCCCCCCTCAGACCAGTGGCTGATGAAATCCCTCCACTTGACAGCAGTGCTCCCATCCTGCTGCTAGGCAGAGACATTTTGAGTTTGCACAATCAATCAATCAGTCAACTTTATTTCTATAGCATGTTTTAAAAACCACAGGGGCAGCCAAAGTGCTGTACAATAAGAAAAAAAAGATTAAGACAATAAAAAGAAAAACATACATATACAAGGTTCATGGCAGGTGTGTTTTAAGGTGCTGCACAAGACAAAATCACAGTGTGTTAAAAGCCAGAGAATAAAAGTGTGTTTTTAAAAGAGATCTAAAAACAGGAAGCAAGGAGGCCGGTCTGACACTCAAGGGTAAATTGTTCCAGAGCTTGGGGGCAACAACAGTAAATGCTCTGTCACCTCTGAGCTTCAGCTTAGTTTTAGGGACTGTCAGCAGTAACCGATCACAAGGTACACGAACAGTGCAATGGACCTCACAACTTACCACATGCTCAGCACCTTGACCTTGGCTGGGTCATAGTTGGAGAGGTATGCCTAGGTGGCGCTCATAAGACAGGAAGTCAATGCCTATAAGACACGTGTCCTGCAAAATAGACGCCCCTCTATCCTTGAGCCCTGCACCAACAATATCCATATAAAGGAGAAGGTAGAAGGTCCAACCCGGCGCAGTCTTCAAACGTCATTTCATACTTTCAGAAGATATGTGGAGATGGTTTGGGTGATAGTGCATTTCAGAGAACATCTGAGGATCCATGTCAGTGGATTACAATGATTTTTTTTCAGGATAATGGAAAAGGAAGGACAATGAAAATAACTGGGTGGCACCGCTGCCCTTTCGTTCACCAAGCAGTCCCCTTCCAAATAACAGAGAACAGGCCTCTCAGAGATTTTCATCTCTCCAGCATTCATTCAGAAAAAGACCTGAGATGAAAGAGCACTTCTTTGATTTTATTCAGAAGGCAACCGCCTGGCAGAGAAAGCTCCCTAACTAGAACTAGGCCAAGAGTGTTGGTATCTGCCGACTTTTGCTTATACCCCCCCCAGAAACCTGAAAAATTATGGTGGTTTTTGATGTCAGTGCTGAATATAAAGGAAAATCACTGAATGATGTACTTCTCAGTGGTCCCAAATGAATGTGGAACAAATGTTCTATGGGTTCAAAGTCAGAGAGGACCATCGCAACTACCTTCGGTTCCTGTGGTATAGGGATAATAATCTGGATGAGAAGATCATTGACTACTGGATGACTGTGCATGTATTTGGAAACAGCCTGTCACCAGCAGTAGCAACATATGAACTAAGGAAAGCTGCAGAACATGGAGAAATTGAACATGGAACAGATGCAAAACAGTTCTTATTCAGAATTTTTTATGTAGATGATGCATTTACCTCAGTAGCCACAGAGGACGAGGCTATTGATCTCCTACAGCGAACGAGAGCCTTGTTGGCTGAGTCCAACTTAACACTTCACAAAATAGCTTCTAATGACACAAGGGTCATGGAGGCCTTTTTCATGGAAGAGCGAGCAAGTGGCTTTAATCCTTTAAGGTCGATGCCCGCTCTGGAGCAGGCATCAGCCTTAAAAAGGTTGAAATGCTCTAGCGAGAACGATCCGCCCTCTCAGAGACTCTGTTTTAATTCGTGTCGAAAGTCCAGACTTCAAGGTTTACACCAGTTTTTTTTAAATTGTCTGAATAGGTCAAGGAAAACCAGAGTTATGATAAATAATTCAGGACACTTTTTAAAAAAAAAATCATCATCATATTTGCAGCGCGTTACATGTAGAAGCACCAAAACCGCGGAGTTTCCGGGAGAAAACTCCCCCATCTTCCGTCCGATCTCACCCCCAACCCCGACAAATGAAAACATACACCCCCCTCTCCTATCTGATGGAGGCTCAACGCTACTCTCTGTCAAGCAACCAAAAATCTACAAGAAGAAGAAAGAGGCACAAAAATGAAAGGAAGTTCGGCGGTGCCAAAAAAACTTTGCCTTGTCTTGGACAGAAATTGTTTATATGAGTGGCACAAAGGATTTGTGGCAATTTATTAGAACTCTTGATTGTTTTGTCTAAAAAACACCTAAGAAATTGTCAGCATTTTAATGGAGGTGTAAATAACTTTGTTTGCTCAATTTGTTCATGTTTTTATGAATACTACTGATTATATTTGCATTCTAAGTTGTAAAAACATTGCATTAAGTATGTTTGTGGTTTTTACAGTAAAAAAACTAAGAATTTTCCACTCAGATTTTATGTTTTTTGTGTGATTTTAGGTATGTTGTGTTAATACAGTAGGTCAAAAGTAAAAAATTACTTAAAATTCACACTTGGGAGTTTGTGCTGAAAAACAAATGACTCCAAACATAGCATGTTAAACCATTTTAGGGTGAAATATGAAGGGAATTTAAAATAGTCCAGAATCGTCCAGTTTCACCCTAGACCCCAGAGGGTTAAGGATCTAGATTTAAGAGCCGAGCCTTTACTGGTGAGAGACATTTCCTCAGTATGAGGAGTATGAGTGGGATACACCTCTGCCACTGGAAAACACAATGGAAATCATGGACTGACTCTTTAACTTAGCTTGAACACACATTCTAGTCTCCATGTCACGTATTGAAAAGATAGAACTAAGTGTGTTTGCAGACGCCTCAACTGTGGCCATAGCTTCTGTAGGCTATCTGCGTGCCTTGGACTCTAACAGAAAATGGCATGTAGGGTTTGTAATGGGAGAATCAAAGCTAGATCCTTAAGCAATGCACACCGTACCTCAACTTGAGCTGTGTGCAGCAGTCTTGGCGGTCAAGCTGGCAGAAGCAATCCAGTCTGAAATAGACAAAGTTACAAGCAGTCAGGTTCTTCACTGATAGTCACATTGTGTTGGGCTACATACACAATTGTTCGCAAATGTTCTATACCTTCCTAGCTAATTGAGTAGCTCACATTTAAGGCTCTACTGATCCAAAACAGTGGCAGTATGTGTTGACTGAACAAATCCCTGGAGACCAAGGAGATACCCAGGGCAGATTTGTGAGACCAAGAGAAACATCCACTCATCCTCCCAGCTGGCCATCATGTGACTACTCTCCTAGTCCGACATTATCACAATAATGTAGCCCACCAAGGTCGCCATTTCACAGAGGGCTTGTTGCGCACTGCTGGTGTCTGGATAGTAGGAGGGCAGAGGCTCATCTCATGCATAATATTCAAATTTGTAATCTTTAAGAAGTTGAGAGGCAAGAAAGAAATTCATAAGATGTCTGATCTGCCGCCCAACAGATTGACAGTGGACCCACCCTTTACATACTTTTTTTTTGCCCACGGAGTGTCACCACTTGGCGTACACAAGGTGGAGCTACTGAGAACAAGAGATAGGCAGTCATCTTTGCCTGTCAAAGTGCAAGAGCTGTGCACCTTGAAATTATTGAATCAAAGTCCACTTCAAGTTTCATCAATGCCTTGAGGCGCTTTCTATCCATACGTGGCCCTGTCAAACACCTAAGGTCAGACAGGGGACCAAATTTCATTGGTGCATGCAGAGAACTTCAAGTTAACACAGATGACTCTGAGCTCAAGAACTTCCTGAAGGAGCAAGAATGCACATGGACCTTTAGTGCTCCCCATTCCTCACACATGGGAGGCGTTTGGGGATGGCTAATAGGAGTAGCCAGGCACATCTTGGATGGACTGCTAGTGAAGCATGGTGCTACCAGACTGTCTCATGAAGTCCTATCAACCTTGATGGCTGAGGTCATTGCCATCATAAATGCTCAACCACTGGTTCCAATCTCATATGATGCAGAGATGCTCTCACCTGCAACTCTGCTCACCCAGAAGGCGAGTGTTACTCCTGCACCTCTGGGCAACTTTGAATTGGATCATCTATTTAAGGTATAATGATGCCAAATTCAGAATTTGGCAGACTCTTTTTGGAAAAGGTGGAGATTTGAGTACCTGCCAACACTTCAACCACGGAGAAAGTGGACCTTGGAGAAGCCTGACTTCCATGAAGGTAACATTGTTTTGTTGAAAGATGTTCAAGCAAAACGTAACAAGTGGCCTCTTGGACAAATAGTTAAGGCCATTGCTAGCTCAGATGCCAAAATTCGTAATGTCATAGTGAAGACTCATACCCAAGGGGTAATTAAGAGTATCTTAGACCTATTAGCGATGTTGTTTTAGTTATGTCACAAAAGTAGGAGTAATATTGGTATAACCAGTGATGGGCCATCAGGGCCAGTAAGGCCTTCTCTGCTGGCGTAACATAACCAGAAATCATGATCATAATTATGATAAAGGTTAATTTAATTTTTAATTTACTTTCCCTAGATATCTAAAAGTATTCATTATCTCTTCGTGTCATATTATGCTCCTTCCAGTGCTGTTGTTTTTAGGTTAAAGTTTTTATCCAATCAGAATTCAGCTTCCTTATGTTGCCAGGCTGTATGAAATCTGCCTGGGCCTACAGAATCAACAGTGTGGGCATCTGTGCACTGTAAGTGAACGGGCAAATGCAGTTGATAGATAGTTGCGACAATTGACTCTCTGTTATACATAGTTTATGTGTCTGAAATGTAACATATTGTATATTTCATTTGCATTGCAGTTTTACAAAAAATAACTGAGAAGATTCACTAAAGCAACCTCAATCATATCTACTGAGTTTCTTATTTTGTTTGCTATCTGTCAGCCAGGACAGAATAGTTGTGCTCCTATTGTTTTCATAAATCAATCATGGTCAATATAAATTGACTTTCTTTACAAAAAATAATTTCAACAAACCTTCTTCAATGTCAAATAAAAATCAAATTTCTAGAGTAATACTAATTAAATAAAGAATGTCATGTAAATTAACTGATTACAAATCCACCCACTTTACAGTGACTTCATTCAATTCAGATAAAGGATAACTGAAAAGTACAAGACTACACTAGAATCTAGTCGAGATTATTAATGAGTTTTCTTTGAAGGCTCCTTGAACAAGTTAGGATAGGTCTGTGGGCTATACAAACCATGTTCATTACACTTAATACACAAAATAATTCTCACATATTGAGATTTAACCTGATCAGTTCTGACTGTTTTGAGCTCATTTCAGAATGAGCGGTTTTAGGGCTACATCACTATTATGCAAATAAGCTGCTGTTGGCCACGCCCTCCCAACACCCGACACCCCACTAACGCACTACATTTAAAAACATAAAAACTCACTGAAGGATTAAACGCTGCGGATTCGACGCATATTTATATCATTAATAATTCAAACTTAGAGGATTCTGCTTCGCTTCCACCTCTGTGCCACAATCTGCTCAGCTTGAGTGTGGCGCAGTGTGCCATGATGTGAAGTCAAGCAGCTGACATCAGCACAATAATTCAGCATATAGACCTTTTTTTTCACAAATGCAATCTTTTTTTTCACACTGTACCTAATGTAGACTATCATTTTCAGTTTACTACAATTCCAGCAGTAAATGCGCAGATATTGTATTGTGGGTAATGTAACGTGAGAAAGGAATCCTTCCTGAAACATAAAAACTCACTGAAGGATTAAACTCTGCGGATCTGACACACATTTATATCATTATTAATTCACAAAAAAAATGATGAAAATAAGGCCAGGATCAGCCTGGCTAGCAGCAGCAGGGTCAATTTAGTCAGATGCTGCCTCCTCTTCCTCCTCCTCTGAACCCGAAAAGTGTCCGGACAGCCGCCAGGTAAAGATCAGTTTTGTTTTTTGTTTACTTTTCTTATTTTTTATTAACATAGTTCTAATGTTAGTTTAGACAAACCTGCCGTGACTATAATATGACATGTTTCTGGGACAGCTGAGCTGTTCAGTAGGAGTTATTATAATGTTTTTGTTTCATTTGATTATTTATGGGACTGCTGAATCAGCATTCGCACGGTTTTCCTGTTTATAGTTTCTTCCATCTGTTTTTTGCTATAAATCTACTTCTGCATACTCTGTGTAATTTTAACCATTTATTCTAGGATTATAGAGGTAGTAAATATGTTTCATTTTATGGACTCGGGTTGATATGAGACACTCACTTAAGTGATCCAGTTCACTTGAGTCAGTCATGTTGCAGCCCTCCTCTGCCAAAATATAACCAAAAACAAACAAACAAAAAATATTACATTTTATTTTAAATAAAATTTCCCTTAGAATACATTAAGATTGGGGGAGTGAGCACGCTTGACATGTATTGTGGGAGTTCTATGTGAATATGATTATAAAATAATTCAATTACTGGAAGGTGACTGCTCTAAAACTGCTGAACAAAAAAGTGCTTAACAAAGTGGGAAGATTTCTGATCCTAAGTGTTGCAAATGTTAGCAGTCATTCACATTGCATTTTTGCAGCAAATGGTATTTTTCCCATTCCACTGTCATTTGTACTTGGAGGACTTGTGTAAGTGTTATGTTTTATTCAGAAAATTTCTTGAGTTAATAACCTTTCATGCAGCACTTTAAACAAGGCATCTGTGAATCAGTTGCAATGATAAATTGTGATTCTTTAAGTGTAGTTACTTCATGATATGTGTACCATCTTACAAAAATCATGCTGGCCTGGAGATACAATACTCTAGTCTTATGCTGACCACAGTACTGTTGTAATTCATCATGGGCCCTGAAGACAGTAGGCTTCCTGTCAGCTTGTGTTCAGGAGGCGACATGTAGTTTACTGTGACAAGTAAAACACAGGCTAAAATGAGAATATCAACTAAAAACAGCAGAACACAAATTAAAAACTAAAAGCAGGCGAACAGTAATCACAATCACAGTTATTTTTGCTAATTGTACAGGGATTTGTACACAGGAATTGTCCTAGTTAGAGGGCAGGAGAAGTAAACCCAATTAATAAGGGAGACTATAATGGGGAAAAGTTATTTTTGTATCTGCTGATTTTTGTTCTGACAGCACAAAATGTCCGGCTAGATGGCAGTATTTTAAAATGGTAGTATTTTTATTTAATTTCCCTTTGGGATTAATAAAGTATTTTTGAATTTAATTGAATTTGAAAAAGGTGGTGTCTCGAGTGACTTGGGTCCTGTGCTGTCTTCAAGCTAGTCTCATGACCCTGACATTGTGTAGATCCATTATCAGCTGTTGTTGTTTTCCAGTCTGTTTAATGCCCAGCTTAATGATGTAAGCAAGTTGATGTTTTGTGTGGCCAGTGGAGCTAGGGTAAAAAACTATAATAGAGCTCAGGAAACTGTTGGCTCTGTAGAACTGGGCACACACATCAGTAGAGATGTTTAGTTTTTTAAGTTCCCTAAGTGCATGCATCCTCCTATGAGCCCTCCCGTGGCAGAGTCAAATTGACCTGAAGTTACAAGGGCTTCGTCTCTCTCTCTCTTTTGAGGACTTCAGGAGGGTTACTAACCTTGTTTGAGTGTTTTACCCATTTCAGGACCTTGATAATGGAGATGCCAAGGAACACCGAAGAGTTCACCTCCTTTACAACAGTACTGTTAATGAGAGGAGAGCGTGGAGATGAATTTTTGTGGCAGCTAATGATCATCTCTGCTGTTTTGCACTGTCAGCACTGAAACAATGTTCCTGTAGGCTGTCTCATCATCGTTGGTAATGACACCCTGGATAATGATGTCATAAGCAAATTTCAAAAGTTTTACAGAGGGTTTACTGTTGCAAAGATCATTGGTGTTCAGAGCAAATAGATTTGGAGACACTACTTACCCCTGTGATGCCTCCATGTTGGTGATGATGGGGACAGACAAGTGAGTCCCGCACCTCACCTGTTGAGATCTGCAGATGAAATGGAATGATCATATATAAGGCAGAACTAAAGCCTAGAAAAGAGACTGCACTGCAGTTCTTGTCCAGATGCTCCAGAGGATAATGTAGGCTGAGATTCACAGAGTCATTCACAGAGCAGTTTGACCAGTAAGTAAACTGTCAAGGGTCCAGCTGATGGTCAGTGGTGGT
Source organism: Kryptolebias marmoratus (assembly GCF_001649575.2). Taxonomy (NCBI): domain Eukaryota; kingdom Metazoa; phylum Chordata; class Actinopteri; order Cyprinodontiformes; family Rivulidae; genus Kryptolebias; species Kryptolebias marmoratus. The sequence goes on along the minus strand of NC_051433.1, from coordinate 27,301,459 downwards.
TCTGAGAAAGAACAAAATCACCTTTTCAAAACACTTCATGTCTATGGACGTGTAAGGAACGGGTTGGTAGTCATTCAGACAGGTGACTTTAACGTTCTTTGGCACCAGGATGATGATTGCTCTTTTCCTGCACTGGGGGTTATCCTCAACAATGGAGAGTACCGATGATCGTAGGGGCTTGACCTTGGAGACATGGAACGTAGGGTGAAATCGGACACCCCTGGGAAGCTGCAGGCAAACGGCCACCGGGTTGACCATCTTGGAGATAGGAAAAGGTCCAATGAACCTTGGCGCCAGCTTGCAGGACTCCACCCTGAGCGGAAGATCACTGGTAGACAGCCACACCTTTTGCCCTGGTTGGTTGTTGGGCTGCATAGATCTCCTACGATTGGCCGCTCGGGAATACACCGCCGAGGTCTAGATCAAGGCTTTTCGGGCCTTGAACCACACACGCCAGCATCTGTGGGCCGACGCATAAGCAGATGGCACCCTGGCAGCTTTCTCCTGAACAGAGAACACAGGTGGTTGGTAACCATAAACCGTGAAGAAAGGAGACAAACCTATGGCCGAAGAGGGGAGTGAGTTGAGTGCGTGCTCCACCCAAGGGAGGCAGCTGGACCACCTGGACGGTCCTTTATGCAGAGCAGGCGCAGCTTGGTCTCTACCTCCTGATTGACTTTTTCTGTTTGACCGTCCGTCTGGAGATGAAAGCCAGATGACAGGCTTACCGTGATTCCAAATAGGCTGCAGAACTCCCTCCAAAACTGGGAAACGAACTAAGGTCCACGGTCCGAGACAATGTTCGGAGGAATGCCATGAAGCCTGAAGACCTCCTTGGACAGAATATCAGTGAGCTCCTTGGCGGAGGGAAGCTTTTTAAGCGCCACCAGATGGGTTATTTTAGAGAATCTGTCCACAATTGTAAGGATCATAGTATTGCCCAACGAATCAGGAAGGCCGGTGATAAAATCCATGGCAATGTGGGACCACGGGCGAGCAGGAATGGGCAGAGGACGTAAAAGCCCCGCAGGTCGATGACATGGCACCTTGGCCTGGGCACACTGCGGACAAGCGGAGACAAACTCTCGGACATCCCTTGCCAAACTGGCCCACCAGAACTGGGATCGCACTACTGTTACTGTTTTATTAATTCTAGGGTGGCAAAATAGCTTAGATCCATGACAGAATGTGAGTACCTTACTTCTCAGACCTTGGGGAACGAAGAGGCGGTCCGCCGGACATGAAGATGGCGGTGGGTGAGTTGCATGAGCCTTCCGAATTTCTTGCTCCAACTGGGTGACGGACAGCTGAACCAAACGGGGAAGAATGAACTTGTCCTCCTTGGATTTGGGTTCCTCCGTTTCCCACTCATGGATTCGAGATAGGACGTTCGCCTTGACATTCTTTACTCCTGGTCTGTAAATCAGTGAAAATGAGAAACGTGAAAAAAACAGTGCCCACCTAGCTTGACGTGAATTGAGCCTCTTGACCGACTTCAGGTACTCCAAGTTCTTATGATCAGTCCATATGATAAACGGCTCTCTGGCTCCTTCCAGCCAGTGTCTCCACTCCTCCAGTGCCATCTTAACTGCCAGCAGCTCTCTCTCCAACATCATAATTCCGTTCAGCGTTTGTGAGTCTTTTAGAAAAATAAGCACAGGGGTGAATCAGGTTATCAGAGCCAACTTGGCTGAAAACAGCCCCAACACCAGTGTTTGAGGCATCCACCTCCACAATGAATTGTTTTTCACAGTTGGGTGAATGGAGAATCGGAGCACTAGTAAATCGAGTCTTTAATAGCTCAAAAGCAGACCGGGCCTCCGGACTCTAGATAAATTGAGTCTTAGCTGACGTGAGTGCGTGAAGAGGTGCGGCAATTTGACTGAAGTTTTGGATGAATTTACGATAAAAGTTGGCAAACCCAGAAAGCGCTGTAGATCCTTTCTGTTCTTAGGGGAAGGCCAATCCTGGATGGCAGAAACCTTTGATTGGTCCATGGACACCTGGTCGGGGGATATATTAAAGCCCAGAAAGGATGTTGATGCTTGGTGAAATTCACACCTTTCAGCTTTAACAAAAAGCTTGTTCTGCAGTAATCGTAGAAGAACAGCCCTAACATGTTTGTGATGGGTAGCCAAGTCTTTGGAAAAAATCAGAATGTCATCCAGATAAACGAAGACAAACTGATTGATCATGTCTCGTAACAGATCATTTACCATGGCCTGAAAAACGGCTGGAGCATTAGTCAGCCCAAACGGCATGACCAAGTACTCATAATGTCCTGCTGGAGTATTAAAGGCAGTCTTCCACTCGTCACCCTCCCTGATGCAAATTAAATGGTAAGCATTGCGGAGATCTAGTTTGGTGAATATTTTGGCCCCTTGTATGAGATCAAACGCGGAAGTCATTAATGACAATGGATATTTATTCTTGATGGTAATGCTATTTAGCCCCCAATAGTCAATGCACAGTCTTAAGGACCCATCCTTTTTCCCTACAAAAAAGAACCCTGCTCCAGCCGGAGACACAGAGGGTCTAATAATTCCCACCTGTAAACTCTCCTTAATATATTTAGACATACCCTCATGTTCGGGGCGTGACAGAGAAAAAAAAGTCTTCCATGTAGAGGCATGGACCCAGGAATGAAGTCAATAGGGCAGTCATAGGGCCTGTGAGGTGGAAGTGACGTAGCCTTGAGTTTGTTAAACACCTCCTTGAGGTCATGGTATTCGGGCGGTACCTTAGACAAATCAGGGAATACGTCGGTCTTAGTCTCTGGAACTGAAGCTGAGTCAACGGCCTCCAGGAGGCAGGAAGCAGCGCAATGGTCTGACCAGCCTGTGATCTCCTTCCTCACCCAGTCGATTTGAGGATTATGCTTTCTTAACCACGTGGCTCCTAAAATCACAGGGAGATCGGGTGAATTAATAACAAAAAATCTCAGATGCTCATGATGGTTGCCACCTACCGACAGTCGGACAAGATTGGTCTCCTGGTTTTCTTGATTCAGGACGTGTCCATCCAGAGCCGTTATCCAGTGGTCATTCTTGGATGGAGAAACCTTTATACCCATGGACTGGGCTAGACTCTGATCAATAAATTCAGTGTCAGCGCCAGAATCAATAAAGACCCGAGTAGTAAACTTGTGACCATTAACAGAAATTTCTGCTGGAATAATTAACAGGGAGGAGATCTTTGAATGCTTTACTGCACTCAGTAGGACTCTCCTAGATCCTACTGAGCCTGGCCTTTTAAAGGACAGTCTCTGGCAGCGTGCTCCTTAGCTCCACAGTAAAAACACAGATTGTTTATCCTGCGACGATTCCTCTCTTCCATTGATAATTTGGTCCTTCCAAGTTGCATGGGCTCCTCAGGTGGGGTATTATGACTATGATCGCTAATGCCTGGAACATTATTTGCACTCACCCTCCAGTTGAAAGCTTTGAAAGTTGGCCTGCCTTGTCTCTCCAGCCTGCGTTCAGTCAAGCGAATGTCGATGCGTGAGGCCAGCTCCTCCAGGCTCCTCAGATCCATTGGCCGATCACGGGTAGCAAACTCATCCTTAATTTCCTCCTTTAATCCTTGGAAAAAAATGTCCATTACAGCAGGTTCATTCCACTGACTATCGGCCGCCATAGTATGAAAGTCAATAATATACTCTGAAACACTTCTTCTTCCTTGCTTGAGTGTGAATAACTTACGAGCAGCCTCTCGTTCAGGAGGAACCGGGTCAAAAACCCTCTTGAGTTCGGCGGCAAAATCCTTGTAATGATAATAAATTAATGAATCGCGTTGCCACTCAGCTGTGCCCCATAGCTTAGCTTTACCGGTAAGCAGAGAGATGACGTAGGCAACTTTTGCTCTCTCTGAGGGAAACAACAAAGGCTGGAGTTTAAAAATGAATCTCACATTGAGTGAGAAACGGATGACATTGCTCTGCCTCCCCTTTAAAATTTTGGGCGGTGGAAGCTTTGGCTCATTGACAGGAGAAACAAGAGCCCGAGCAGAAGTCGATGGCAGGGATTGAGGCCTTGATGTAGCGGAGCTTCGCACACCGGAACTGTCGCGGATTAACCGCATCATTTCCTGTACGTTTTTTTCTAACCCGGAAATAGCGCTCTCCACGTTACTCCGCCAACGTTGCTGTTCTGAATCCATATCTTTTGGCCAGATTATTCTGACAAGGCTTGGCAGGTTTGGATTCAGTACACGCAGACAATGACGAAGTTTTAAGGATTTTATTGTGAGTAAGACGCTATCAGAATTACTTATGGCCCAGACATGAGCTTCGGCGGGATGGCAGGAGAGCATCCAGGCAGGTAAGCTAGGGGCGGTCCCTAAGACAAAGTCTTTTGAAAAGAGGGCTAGGCAGGAACGAGAGTCCGGGGGCAGGCGAGGGTCGAGAACCAGGAGATCAGAAGCCGGCAGACAAAACCAGAGAAGCACTAACCAGTAGGCGAAGTCCAGAGAGAGAGAGCAGGGTCCGTATCCAGAAGGCAGAGTCCGAGGTAAAATCCGACAAGGAGCAGGCAGTAAACGAGGGTCAAGGTACAGGCGAGAGTTCGTTACCGTGGCAGGCATGAACTGTGGAACGCTGGACATTTACTCGGTAAGACCTATCAATAATCTGGCAACTGTGGGCTTTGAGCTGTGGACTTTAATTCGGGTAGTGACAGGTGAAGCTGATGAGGTTAATTGTGGTGGCATGGCAACGGGGGCGTGGCATAGGCTATGGAGAAACACTGGAACTGTCAGCAGGAACAGTGAAACTGTGACAAAAACAAATGTTTAAATTAGCAAAAGTTAGAATCAAAAAATAGATACCTAAGATACATTTAGCAAAACATTTGTAAAAATTAGTAAAACAGCTAAAAGTAGTAAAATAGATCCAGAGATTCCTTTCCCCAGCAACACTCCAGAGTTCTGGGTCTGATCCGAGGTCTCTTCCCAGTGGAGCATGCCCAAAAAACCTCCAAAGGAAGGCATCCAGGTGGCATTCTAATCAGATATCTGAACCACCTCAACTAGCTCCTTTTGATGTGAAGGAGCAGCAGCTCTACACCGAACTCTCCCTCATGACGGAGCTTCTCACCTTATCTCTAAGGCTAAGTTTGGCCACCCTATAAAGGAAGCTCATTTCAGTCGCTTTTATCCGAGCAGAAAAACATGCTAAAGCTAAATTAAGAAATACAGTCGCTAAAATAAGTAAGCAGGTGCTAAAATTAGCTGACTGTATGAATTGGTAAAATAGCACGAAGTAGGCAGAATAATTTTAGGAAAAAAGTATTGAAGAAAGCATTAAACAAGAAAGGAATAGCTAGCATTTACACAATTACGAAGTCAAACAGACAACAAAGATTCAAATTTACTGTCACATATAGATGTGATTGTTGTCTGGTAAGACTCCAAAAGCTACTAATATGTATGCCAGTGGCGGATGGCCAATAGAGGGCGCTAGGGCGCCGCCCCACCACTCACATTACCTTGAATAAGACGTAAAAAAAAAAAAAAAATTAAATAGTACATTAAAAATATTTCTATTTAATTGTGTAAGATAAATATTTTATAGTTAATGATAAGTAAAGTTGTTTCATTCTTCGACGTTGTCTGATTGGTGATGTATTTCCGCCCAGGGAGTGAGACATCCGATCTTCGTTATATTATACGTTCAGAATACATGACGTAGTGAGTGCTCTCACTATAAAACAAGCTTTGATGTAGTTTCTGCGGTAAAGCTTTGAAAAATAAGGGAGAAAACAGATCTTATAAACGCTAAATGTGTCCTACAGGCTTGTGCCTTGGGAGACCTCCGTCTTTGTAAGTATTGGTGTGTTCAGGAAGCACTTGTGCATTTATATGTACATTATAATGTTGCTTTTGTTGTTTTAATTCATGTAAATACACTGGTGTGATACCTTAGTATATGTTTTGGTTCAAAACATATACTAAGGTATCACATAATAAACATATACCAAAACCTTTGGTATATGTCTATTTTGGATTTATAGCCCCCCCCTGGAGAAAACTTCACCACCCGCCACTGATGTAAGCAAACAAAAGGTCGTATTTGAACTCATTACAACAACAACCTGGAAACTTAAAGGAGGCGAGCATGTCAGATATCGTGCAAGAGAATGCTGGATTAGTATGGACTTAAACACAAACAACTAGTTACACTGAACTTGACTTTCCTATGTATAAAACTGCACAGGCATTTGTCTGGATAAATGGATTATTGCTGTGAGTCCTAACAGAAAAAAAAAAACTTTGGGCTTTTCTTCAATCTTTTAAGCCATTCACACTTGCCAGGGACAAGGATATTAAAGCAATTCTCCATTAAATACACTTTAGAAGTTTGGCTCATCACACCAATTAAAACCCTAAATAATGAATCTTATCACAATGAAAACCCTAGGATTGTTTTTCTTTCCCTAGATGTAGTCTACTCACACCATAACATGGTTTTGGTTTAACTCTAAACTTCATTAGAGTTGTTTAGACCTGTTGTTTAAAACACTTTTTAGTTATAGAATTGCAATCGAATTGAGCTAAAATACAGGTCTGTCCTCTCGCAGTGCACACTGAAAATGCTTTCACTAAAACCAGCTTTACTGTAAAGGTGGTCTGTACCCCTTGTATCTACATATGTTTGGCAGTCTGAACAGCAGTCCATCTCAACCCTTGATGTAGGATCTCCTACTGAACTGAGATAATCCCACACAGGCAGCTGAGCAGATGATCCAAGATAAAACAAAAAAAAAATAAAATGAGAAAAAATATTGTTCATTCAGCTGCGGCTGATTAAATATAATTAAATGGTGAACATTGAGAATGTGCTGAACATACATCTTTTTTATTTGTTTTTGTTTCCAGCTAAAAGTTTCAATGAATTGTTTATTAGAGTCCTTCTTAATAAAAAAAGGTCAATTTTGTTGGGAGTTTCTTAGTCAAAGTGAACTACAGGACATTGTTTGGTTGAACTTTTCTTCGGTTTTATTATTCCTTTCAAGCACGCCCAGACATAAGTGGTGTTCTCAAAGTGGTGAATTTATTAAAAATTCAGTATGTTAAAACTAAAGAAGACACATAAGACAACAAGAATGAACTTTTAAGAAAAATAAACAACAAATCATAATATTAAACGTTTGTACACCTGATGGAAAAAAAATACAGAGATAAAACAAATATACCTCATTGGCTGTGTGCTACCAAAAGGAATTAGGCTTGTTTCTTGCGTTTTAGCTTTTTTTTTTAACTCTTTTTTTTTTAAAGTCAATGCTTACCTGATGCTTACATCATTGCCACCGTCTGATTTCTTCTGGTTACCTTTCACACATTTGAATACAGTTCTATCTACAGGTGGTGTGCAGAACTAAAGCAAACAGTACAAGGCATATGAACAAGAAACATAAAATAAACTGTGGCAATTATACTCCCACCAAATCACACAACCTGTATGTGGGATTTCCCTAAAACAAACTGACACTTCCCTCTAAACATGAAACAAACACAAAAGTTACTCTTTTTTTTTTGTTTGTTTGTTTTTTTGCTTTGGGTTTATTTCAATTGTAATGGACACAAAGATGAGAAAGAAGAAAGAGAAGGGGGGAAAGAGATGGAGGAAAAGGTTTGAAGAGAAAAACCGTAGAGATAAAACAAGTCAACACCCTTGAATTCTGTCACAGGACCTGCAGAAAGAGAAAACAACACAAAGAATCCACAACAACAAAAAGTATATGATGATAATTATAACTTCAATGAAAAGTACACAGAGCCAGGTAATATAAGAGGGTATTTAGTGACAACTGCAGCCCAACTAAAGGTGTATCTGTATCTGACAGACACCTGAATCTAGATATGTATGTATGTGTATCTATATGTATCTACAAGGTTTCTCCTTAGGAATATTTGGTAGTGAGTGTGGGGACCCAGATCCATCCCCCAGGACATGAGGACGGAACAAGGAAGAGCGGAGGCACAGACACACAGTGGCCCCCCAAGCCCGGAGCCCCGGGGGCCCCCCGCAGGGACAACAGGACCCCACCCAAGAGGGCAGCAGAGGCAAGCTCCAGGTGACCCCTGGCAGCCATGATGCAGAAGCTCCAGGGGGCCGCAGTGACGAGCCCACAGGCCCCACCGGCAACCCGCTACGCCAGAGCAGATCCAGCCATGGACAGAGAGACCCGAGCCCCAAGGGCGCACCACCTCCCAGCCGTTGCCCGACCGAGCATGGGCACCCTGGCCCCAGCAAGCAGCCACCAGGGCGAGCCAGCACATACCCCGGCACCCAGCCCCCGACAAGAGCCACCTACGCACCGGCGGGCAGAGGCACCAACCACCGGTGGGGGTGTGACGAGGGGGACACTGGCCCCACATTTTAATGAGGGGCCCAAGATGATCCAGGAGAGGTGGCAGCCCAGAACCCAACCTGACACATAAACAGCCATTCACACCTTCCCACCCACAATCTCATATACAGAAACTCACATCCACTCGTTCAACATAAATACAAAAAAAAAAAAAAGACATAACACACCTACTCACACCCCCCTACACACTCTATACTCCTAGGTCCAGGTGACGTCCCCCAAAGGGGCATCCTATTCCTGGACCCACGAGATGGTCCCCTTCTTTCTGGGGTGGAGAAGAGCAGACAGCCCAACCCTCTGCCATAGGGGCAAAGTAGACTATGAGCCAAGGCGAGAGCCAGGTGCCACCCGGACAACCCCAGTCCAGCCGCCAGCCCTGACCCCATCCAGAAAGGAGTCTAGGAAGAGTCCACCCAGTCCCGATGAGACTGCCAGCCAGAGCAGCCCCAGGGCAAAGCAGCCCAACTGCCCAGCGAGCCCCAATCCCACCCCGCAGACCCCCCTCCCCCGCAAGACCCGAGGTCCCCCCAAGAGGCTACCCCCAACCAGCGCACAAACACAGATTACGCACCCCCAAACACAAACGCCACAAAGGTGGGCGCCCCCGCAGGAGGGCCCCAGGTCCGAAGAGCCAGCCAGAATACACTCCACTAGCGGGAACCCAGCACACCGCCCCACCTCAGGCATCACACAACAAGCCGCAACAGCAAGGTAGCAGCCCCGCACAATACCATCCCAGCCCCATATGGAACTGCAACCAAACAGGCACCACTGAGCCACGCAACCATGCTGAACTTCCACCCAAATACAAGGACAGGACCGACTCTGCCGCCAAGCACCCCCGGCAGGAGACCTGCATCCCGGGCCAACAACCCCCACCATGCCCCCTTAAACCCTTGTCACCATCCCTGCGACCTCAGTCCCTGGACAGCCACCACCAAGCTCCACCCCACCGTCGCCACCAGACCAACCAAAACCTCAGTGGCCCCAGACCTGAAACCCTAACCTGAAAAAGGATGCGACTCCTCCAGAGCTCCTCTTACAATCCTCTGTGGAACACCCAACCAGCAAGGCCGACATCCCCCCGATGGCCCGACCAGCAGGGCAGGGGAACAGGGAGTTCACCAAGCCACCCGGTCCATGCCGGCAACCCCAGGCTGCCTATGAAACAACACATAAGCCAGCACCAGCCAGGGACCCACATTCGAGCCCACCCATTGATCCAGACCAAGTACAACCCGCCAGCCACCCCGCGCCACCACAAGGTGCACACCACCGCGCCGCCTCATTTTTCCCCACACAAAGCGTGTGTGACAGACAGGTCGAAATGCACAGAAAGGCTGGGAGGTGAACCTGCAACCTTTTTGTTGTAAGATAACAGTGCAAACAACTGTGCTGCTTTGCTTCCCACATATATCATATCATATCAAACAATCCTATCATATATATCAATTTATATACTGTATCATATAGTTCATTCATTCATTACTTGAATTAAATTCTGACTCAACAGCTGGGGCATGAGTCACATCTTTGTATCTCAATGCCTGGCCTCTGTGTCCTATATGTAGACTTACTGTTATGTTGTGTGTCATCATTTCTGATGGCTTTGCCCACTGACCTGTGTAAACCCATCTAAACAAGCCCATCATCTTTCACATCAGCTGGCTCCATTCCCACTGAGTATACATAAAGTGAGTTGTGTTTGTTGTTTGTGGCTATTTGTTTATTCAAATATACTAAAAATGTATCCCTCTGAGGTAGCGAACAGAGATGATCAAATGCATTTAACCCTTCCTTTTTTATGTTGATGATAAGATAAGATAGGTGTTTGGAACACAATATATTCTAATTAAAAATTAAAGCAGAAGTAACAACTTAGAAATATATTCGAAAATATTTTGAAGTCCATTAAAATATTAGAAATTAGTACAGGGGTGCTCTGTCATGAGCCTGAGTTTTTTTTTTTTTTTTCTTGTCCACTGTTTTAGTTTCATTCTTTTTAGGTGTCCAAGCAGCAGCATTTCCATGCTTCCAGTGATGGATTTTTAGAGAGAGCATGGAAAATTGTTCAAAATCACACATTTGGCATATAGAGCTAACACTTACTGGACATCACCTTTGATTTATGCCAAACTTTTCTGACACTCAAACTTCTGGCATTTTGAAAAACCTAAATGCTAGGAAGTTAGCAACACTTTTTCTAGTTATTATGAAAATTGGCAGGGATGTTTTCCCACTTGGGCCAGCTCCTCCAGGGGAATCCCAAGGCGTTCCCAGGCCAGCCGAGAAACATAGTCCCTCCAGCATGTCCTGGGTCTTCCCCTGGGCCTCCTCCCGGTGTGACGTACCCGGAACACCACACCAGGGAGGCGTCCAGGAGGCATCCTCACCAGATGCCCGAGCCACCTCAACTGGCTCCTCTCGACGTGGTGGAGCAGCGGCTCTACTCTGAGTCCCTCCCGACCGAGCTTCTCACCCTATCTTTAAGGGAGAGCCCAGATACCCTGCGGAGAAAACTCAATTCAACCGCTTGTATTCACAATCTCGTTCTTTCGGTCACTACCCAAAGCTCGTGACCATAGATGAGGGTAGGAACGTAGATCGACTGGTAAATCGAGAGCTTCGCTTTTTGACTCAGCTCTCTCTTCACCACAACAGATCGGTACAGCGCCCGCTTCACTGCAGACGCTGCACCAATC
>NC_051433.1:27280320-27289883 GCF_001649575.2 Kryptolebias marmoratus | reverse complement strand
GGGCCTGGTACCCCATACTCCCGGAGCACCCCCCACAAGATTCCCTGAGGGACACGGTCGAATGCCTTCTCCAAGTCCACAAAACACATGTAGACTGGTTGGGCGAACTCCCATGCACCCTCAAGGACCCTGCTGAGGGTATAGAGATGGTCCAGTGTTTCACGGCCAGGACAAAAACCACACTGCTCTTCCTGAATCCGAGGTAATATGATTAATATGAAATGAAAAAAATGTGCAGGTACACAACTGTCATCAGTGAATAGTTTGAGAATTTTCTGACAAAGTGGTGATTTTTAATTTTAAGGCCCAAATGGGCAATTTAATTACACACTGATCCACATTGGCTGCTCTTTACGATGAAAACAAATGGCAGTTAGGATTTTAAATGACCTTCTTTAAAAGCCTTGAATAATTTTGAAAAAGTAGTATGCAGGTAGAATATAGTACCTGCTACAGTACTCAGTGGCAAAGAGGTACACATGTTCACTACTAGGTGGCACTATTTTCAAGGTTCAATGTCATTGTCTCCTAAAAATAAAAATTGCATTAATAAGTACTTTATATAAACTTAATTGTTAAATTGAAATTAATGTTTTGTGTCAATATAGGTTTGCTTTGAAGATGTGCCATTTTTTTCTCAATATTACAAAATGTGCCAAAACATATTTCTGTATTTATGAATTCAAGGTAAATCAGTATAAAACATTTTATGTAAGAAAGTCCAGAAAAAAATACAAATGTTTGGGAAAAATTATTATTTTTGAAAATGATCAAGTTACATTTACGTAAGTTTTACATATCAGTAAACAAAAAGGATAACAACCCCCCCCTCCACCCTACCCNTCAATGACTCAACTTAACCCAACTTAATCTTAATCTTAAAAATGTCCACTACTATGTTGCACTATAAATGTGAAAAAATTATACAACAAAAATGAAAAACTATATGAAAAACATGCTAGGGAACACACTTTGACTTGTCTCCCACAATATGGCAATGACTAGCTTAAGTGCATATGGCCTATGAGAAAAAACACATCTGATTCTAGTTGACAACAACAAAATTTAAAAAAAACTGCAAATCAAATTTTTATGTATAAAGAAATTAACTCTGTTTCAAAGTATGTAAATCTATTTTTGAAGTTTATAAAATATCTAAATATTTTTTTATCACTACAGCCAATATGTCAATCCCCACAAAAATCAGCAGGGCATACCTGTAAAGGAATAAAATTTAAAAATAAAAATGAAACGAAAATAAAATAAAACTTTGAGGCAAAGGGTGGTTTAATAAGTTGAACGTAAACTGAAGGCAGAAGGAACAAAAATCATTAAGAATTTAAGAAAAATATAAATTAAAAAATGTATATATTAGATTCAGGCCGAAGACCTTTCTTGCCTTGTTAGCACAAGAAATTGGGAGAAAATTTAAAATTTAGGAGATTTTGTTTGTACCAACTTTCATCAGCTGACTTTTATCAGCTGCTGTGTTTGGTACCAGCTGGTGATTCAGCCAGAGTCAGTGACGGGGCCTCGGGAGTTGTTGTTTCCAGAGCACCTTCAGTCAGTGACAACTGAGATGAACTTTTCAGCCTGGAGTAATCAGCTTTCAGGCTGGTCCTACAGTCATCTGAAAGATCCTCGGCAGAGTCCAAAGTCAGGGTGTCGTGAGGAAGAAATGGAGAAGTCTTCGGGTCTGCTGGAGACATGCAAGACAGAGTTTATCTAAATGTTCTGATTAACTTCACTTTAAACTTTGTTTTACTTGTTTCTCTGCTTTAACTCACCTGATTTGAATCAATGGGTGATTAACAGGCTTCTGCAGAACATGAACAGGTAATTTAACCACTGAATCAGGTGTGCTGGAGCAGGGAAACAGGTAAAAAATGCAGGATAGTGGCACTCGAGGACCAGGATTGTCTACCACTGGCCTTGTCTATAAGGCCCTACTGGGCTTAGTTCCATTGTATTTAGGCACATTTCTACTAAGAATTAACAGCTGCTATGCCTTATGTTCAAACAGTGTTGTTTTTATCTCACTTCCTTGTATCAGAACTGAATTAGGGGAAAAAAAACTTTGCTTCACTGCCCCTTCAGTGTGGAGGGACTGGGACATTTCTGTTGTGCTTTGGTCATTTGTGTACACAACAACAGCTATCTGATTCTCTGACACCGAAACATTTTAAATCCAGGTTTCAAAGTGGAACTTTTTTGGATACTACCTGTTGCATTTCAAAGGAAGTTGCTATGTGTGAATTGCACAACCACAATTGTGCAATTCATGGCTGCAGTATGAGTAGATCAAAATCAGTAACAAAGGCAGATAGCAGTAACAGCAATACAACCTTGTGTATTCACCATTTTGGTTGTAACTGCTTACATACTAGAAAATATGGTGTTTGTGCTCATGCACATGTCAGTACTGGCTAGTGGCCTGACATGAAAATGATTCAATAGGCACAGCATTACAATGTAAACATGTATTTTTTTTTTCTCAGTAAACATTGGAAAATCGTTTGTTTCCAGGAGATTTGCATTTGTGCTGTGTAAATGCTGAGTGTTGAATGACTTTGGTGCAATTTATTAAGAAGTTGTAACTGAATTTTTAAAGTTAAAAGTAGCTGAACTGAAACTAAAATTGATAACAAAATGTTGAAATTAGCTAAGCTGTGGAAAATGCTAAAATTAGCAAAACAGTAGTTAAAAACTAAAAATAGCAAAACATTAGCTAATAAAATTAGAACTGTAACTAAAAGTAGCGTAAGACAATAAAAAATAAAGCAAGTATGCTGAAGAAGTGTTCAAATATTTAAAAGAAACTGAAGTAATCCTAGTATGTTTCTATGGGGACTTCTATTTTAAATAAACTTAAGCGTTTTGAAAAGTACAAAAGTTACAAAAACCAAAATCCATAGCACACTAATCTCAGTTGAGCTGAACATTTTGAAATATGAATGGGTAAAATAGCACAAATATGCAGAAGTTGTTTGATTGCAAAAATGTAGAGAAGAAACTATTAAAGAGGAAAGCAGTAGTGTGAATGCTGACTTGCCATTCACACAATAAGGATGCACCAGTGCTTATACACTGGCACCCTAAAATCAGCATTTGGAAATGACAAGCAGAAGCAAACACATTTGTTTTCACAATCCTATGTCCGTACAGAAAACACGAAGACCCCATAACACAAGCCACTGCAGCCACAGACCAGAAAAGACAAGGGGGATAAAAACCATGTAGCAAACAGAACAGACAAACTAACTACCAAGCTTGTTTGTGATAGTACACCCTGCTGAGAGGGAGTGTATTGATTTGCTGTTTTCCTGCTGCTTTCTGCCTCATTATCCAATGTCACAGACAACTGACTTTGATCAAGCTGCTCATTAAGATTCATCACAGCAGTACACCACACACTGCAGCTTGTGTCATGTAGACAGGTTAGTGGGAGGGAGGTTTTCTTTAATTCAGTTGATTCCTTACTGTTTTTTCATCTACTTTATTATTCTTATTATTATAGATTCTAAAACATTATGTTTTTTGTTTGCAGTTTTGGTTTCATGAAACAAGTTCAAACATATCCTCAGCTAAGCATTAAAAAATGGATTGATGGTTACTTGTCTGTGCATTCTCCCAGAGTCTGTTCTACAACACCATGAACAAGATGAAGAACTTTAAGAGGCGTTTCTCTTTGTCAGTGCCAAGAACTGAGACCATCGAGGAAAACGAGTTTACTGAGCAGATCAATCAGCTCAACATAAGGCACACTCAGGGTAAGAACAACTTTCAGTTTCTCTTGATACTTGGTAAATAGATTTCTAAAATCTAACTTGATTTCTGGAAAAGAAAAAAAAATTCATATTGAATGTTTTATGGGTAGTGTCAAACTGTGACTCTGAAACCTGACTGGAATTTTTCCATAATATTTAAATGTAATTATTACAGAATATTACATTATTACATATTCAAAACTGATGCATAATTAGACATATTATAAGTGGCCACATTAGCCACTTACTTCTAAAGCATATAGCCCATATGGCTAACTCTGCATTGGTTTTGAATCCTTTTAGGACACATAGCTTCCTCTACCTCTGAAAAGCCACTCCGATGTGTACCCTCGTTTTATTTCAGGCTCGGTCTAATTCTTTTTTTTTAGCTTGCCTCTCATCACAGGTCTTTTTCTGTTTACCTGTCTTTGTTTTATGAGCAAGTGCCACTCGAGAAAATTGGCAGTTTTCCTGTAACTGTTTCTTTTTTCTCTGCCATTAGCACAGCTGCAGAACACAATCTTGAGCTTGAACGATGGTATGCACTGTGAAGTAGTGTTGTGTTGTACATGAATGATTCGTTCAAACGAACAAACCTTTTGAGTGAATGAACTGAACCAAATCACTTTATTCATTGACAACGTACTGCTGCCGAGGACTTATCTGTATAATTAACGAACTGCTAATTCACGCATGTGTTTCAGTTAGCTCAGTTTGTTTTAAAAGCCTGGCATCTTCGAAAGAGGACATTTTCTGTTTGAAGGATGTTGATTTTGGTCTCTGTCTGCATCTTCGAAATATGATTGTGTGTCTGATAAGCCCATTAGGGCTGAGCACCTTTTATGGTATATTCAGAGTCTTTCCACTGGGCTGTCACACCCACTTTTAGCTCGCTTTATAATACTTCATATTACCTCCTCCGACAAGGTTCCAACCGAGCTGAGTCAAGCAGAAGATTTGATGACAGCAGACTACTGGCCATTGATTGGCCAGAGAGCAATGTCAATCATTAAAGCACCTCCTTCACAAGTAAATTAGCACCATGGTACTATGAGGAGGTGCAGATGTTTCCATGCTTGTTGGCTGATAACAGAATTCAGAGAGAGCTAGACCAAATGGACTTGATTTACAGGCTCAGTGAAGAGAAGGTGGCCTTGACTCAGCTACTGCATCAAATCTTGGCAGAAGATGGTGAGTGTTTTGTGATTTTATTTCTCTTATTTACCGATTGATGGGAATCTCACTTTGAAAATAGATCATTTGAAAGTATTGCCATTGTCTTACGCATGCAGACAATGAGTTAGCTAGTTAGCCTTCAAAAGAAATTGCTTCTGAGAGCAAAACGAAAAGTTAGTATGCCAATATCTACAGATTCATCCCTTTTATATTTTGCAATTTTAAAATCAGATTTTTACATCTAAACTCACATCTTGTTCTAATAGGCCACACATACTTTAGCCAATTATTGCCATATTGGGGAAAAAACATAAGGGTCCTCCCTAACATGTATCTTTAATTTAGTTTTTATTTCATTGTCTGTTTTAATATAAACTGTTCACATTTAGTAGTGGGCTTAATTATAGGATTAAGTACTGTTACTCATCGAGATGGTATTAACTTTTACATAAAATTTATTGTTGATGTTTGTTATGTTAACTGTTATGTGATTTTTTTTTTTACATTTTGTTTACTAACATGTAAAACTTGTGTAAATGTAACTTGTTCATTTTGGCAAATAACTTTTCCTGAACAACTTTTGTACATAAAAAAGTTTTACAAAGTTTGGCATTGAATTTTAAAACAACTTTTTGGAAATATGGTGAATTACACTTTTAAATTTTGAGCAAATATGGTACATTTTCAAAGTGATCTTATGTTGACAAAAACTTTTATTTCAATTCAACAACTACTTTGATATAATCATCTAAGTAGGCCAGCCAATCACTCAAGGAACATCACTGTACCTCTGATAATCTTTGTATCAGGATTGATAGACAGAATTTTTCACAACATGCTGTAAATTCTATTTGTGTGATTAATCTGTGTGGCAGAACCAGTCTTGACCAATTCAGCCCCCACCCATTCCTTGTTTCTAATAAAAAGATGCTGCTGCTACAGGATTTCAGAACTCGCTGGAGTTTGACCCAAAAGGTCGTTACTTGAGTGACTTCTCCTTTTGCAAAAGTATCCTAAAAGACAATTTATTCTCTCTCCATGTGGTTCTTTGTTTAGGTTGGGTAACTTAGAAAACCCCCAACAAGTATTTATTTAGTTATCTACTTTTATTTAGACAGATATACTCATTGAGACAAGTAGCCTCATTTACAAGAGAGTCCTGTAACACAAAACATCAGTTACATAAAAATAACAATTCAATAATCATAAAACATTTTCTTAACATTTAAAAGGGTGCAGAGTTTAAACAAAAACAAAAAACAAGAACATGTTTGAAATGATTTTTCCATTTTCTTTAAACTGTGTTTAAAATGTCCCAGACAGTTTGAGTTCTTTCTGCAGTGTATTCTAGAAAGATGGAGCAGAATAGGAGAATGCCTTTTTCCAAGTTATGTGTGGACTGAGGGGACACTGAAAGAAATAAAATCCTGGAAGCACACTGTGACTGTACTGTCTTTGTGACATCTTTGAATATATATATAATCCAAACAGCCAAATTCCAGGACCATTCCGCCTGATTCGAGCGAGCAATTTCCTCCAAGATGTAACAATATTATTCATGAGTTCCAGAAACGCAATTCAGTCTGCGGTCCTGTAAAAGGATTGCATCCAACTTGCGATTCAGCTCCCGTAACCACACAGTTTGATTGTTGATCGCCGAACCCATCAAACGAATTTAACGATAAGTCAGGTAACTGCCTAATCCAAACAGCAGAAATCCTGTTATCAAAAGTCCAAATTTGTAATGATCTTCCACGTCTTCCACAGACAAATAGGATTCCGACGTTTCCAGGAATCCAACGTGTATCCAGCGAAGAATATCTTCTCAAGGAAAGCTGGCTCTCCTTTGGTCAGCCTTCCCGTCGAGAAAATTTGATCAATTGCGTTGAGAGACCAGCTGACCAGATCCATAGTTCAAAAAATCTTTTTTAGAAAATATGCAAAGAGAGGCTCCGAAAAAGAGCAGGGCAGAGAGGCAGAGAGAAAGGGGGCGGTTCAGAAGACAGAGAGACAGAGAGAAAAGAAACACAACCGCCTTCCACTAGGAGCAGAGAGAAATTCAGTCTGTGGTCCTGTGAGAGTTGAAGTCCCCCAGCAGAACAAGGAAGTCCCCATTAGGAGCACTCTCTAGCGCCCCCTCCAAAGACTCCAAAAAAACTGGGCAATCTGAGCTGCTGTAAGACGCGTAAGCACAAACAACAGTCAGAATCTGTCCCCTCACATGTACACAGAGGGGGGCTACCCTCTCGTTCACCAGGGTAAACCACAACGTACAGGCACCAAGATGGGGGGGCAACAAGTATGCCCACTCCCACTCCTGCCGGGCCCCTGTCAACAGGGGCAACTCCAGAGTGAGTGTCCAACCCCTCTTGAGGAGACTGGTTTCTGAGCCAAAGACATGCATCAAGATGATTCTGACTTTATCTAGCTGGAACCTCTCAACCTCTCAACACTAGCTCAGGCTCCTTCCCCACCAGTGAGGTGACATTCCACGTCCCGATAGCCAGGTTCTGTAGCCAAGGATCAGACTGCCAAAGTCCCTGCCTTCTGCTACTAATCATCCCACATTGCAGCCGACCCCTTTGGCCCCTCCCACAGATGGTGAGCCCATCAGAAGGGGGACCCACAGTTTCTCTTTGAGCTGTGCCTGGCCAGGCTCCATGGGTAAAAGCCTGGCTGCAAGGTGGTTGCCAGTGTGTCCCACCTCCAAACCTGGCTCCAGAGTGGGGCCCTGGTGACCCGCGTTTGAGCAAGGGAACATTTATTCCATATATGTGACTCATCATAACGGGTCTTTGGGCTGCACTTTGTCT
This sequence comes from Kryptolebias marmoratus, assembly GCF_001649575.2. Classification (NCBI taxonomy): domain Eukaryota; kingdom Metazoa; phylum Chordata; class Actinopteri; order Cyprinodontiformes; family Rivulidae; genus Kryptolebias; species Kryptolebias marmoratus. The sequence goes on along the minus strand of NC_051433.1, from coordinate 27,282,127 downwards.
GATCCCTCATCTAATCTAAGTCCTGTTTACCATGGGTGACCCTACCAGAGGCATGAAGCCACTGATAATGTAGCTCCTAGGATCATTGGGACACTCAAACCCCTCCACCACGATAAGGTGGCAGCCCATGTAGGGGGCTAATTTTTATAACATCCAAAAAAAAGTGTTGCTAACTTACTAGCAGTTAGCTGTTAACAGAACTTCCACACCAAAAAAAATTAAATACATTTTAAAAATACCAGATGTTTGAAAATTAGAAAAGTTTGGTATAGGTTAAAGACTGTCCAGTAAGTGTTAGCTCTGTAGTGTCAGCATTTGGGTTTTGTTTGGGGTTGTTCTTTGAGTTTCTTTTGTATTGGGTTTATTGTTTTCATGTTTTATCTTTGCATACTTTCTGCTTCTTGTGTTCCTGTCATAATTCACTTGTCCTCTGTTATCACTTGTTCACCTGCCACGCCCATCTCCACCTGCTTCTAGTTAGTTATCACTCACCTGTGCCCACTTTCTCTAATTACCCTCTGCTTTTAAAACCTGGTCATTTCCTCCATTTACTCACTGGTCCATTGTCGTTTTTCTCTCACGGTCTGGTTCTCCTCATGTTTGCCTCTGATTTTGTATTCAGTTTATGTTTTGTATTTAGTTTTTTTTTTTTGCTGCCTTGTCAGCCTTTTGTTTTTGTTACTTTATTTAAAATAAAGTATTTTATTTTCCTGGAACTACAAAATGAGTCTGCGCATTGGGTTCACTGCAATCCCCACCTAACCCGATATCATTCATATGTCTTAAAATAATAATATATTGCCATTTTTACATATAGCTAACTATCTGGTTTCTCAACATTTGAGTAAAAAAAACCCTCTGTCAAAACAGACTAGGTTAAAAACAAAAGAACTTTTCTGAGCTACTACTCTAGATGTTGTATAAAAAGTTTTACACTGATTGGGTTTCTGCCCTTAAAGGAGTTATAGTTTAAAAGTTTTGCACATTTTGCAAAATGAGAAAAAATTTTACGCAAACTTTCTGTAGTAAAAACAATCAGTAATCTTCACCAATTAGGAGCCTATAGTATACTATTTAGTGGAGGTGGAAATATATGAATTGGAGACCAAAATATTTCAACCATAATAGTAGTGCCACCTGTATGGCAGTTAGCACAAGTTTTCCTATGAAAAACCTTTCAAATTCTCTTACAGTTTAAGCTACATGTCTGATTCTGGAAAAAAATAAAATAAAAATGACATGTCATGACACGCCCACTTTCACTGGAGCAACTGTAAATTTTAGGTCTGACCTCAAGGCAATGTTATGAAGAGCTGTGTCAAATTTTGTAAAGATCGGATTAGCCATTTTGCATAAACAATTATTTGGGGTTTATAGCCCCCTCTATGGCTCAGTGTTTCTCAATTTTGATCCATTATCTAAGAATTAGGTCCCCAAACAGCAACTTACATCTATGCAACTAATATTGTTTTGTTGTCCTGGTGCCTGCACTGGTTCAGCAGGGGCTGGGTTTTTGGGGGTGGCTGGGGATCTCTGACGGCGTCATTGGTGTTTGTGTTTGTGCCTGGGCCGTGTCCCAGAGTGGTGGGCTCCCGGTGGGTGGTCTATGGCTCCTGGGGTTTGGCTGGACTTGGCTGGGGTATATATATATATATAAAAAAAAAATAAATTCCCTTCTCACCCTCCGCGGGTGGTCTTTGTTTCATCCTCTGAGCTCGGGTCCTCTACCAGAGGCCTGGGAGCTTGAGGGTTCTGCGCAGTATCTTGGCTGTGCCTAGAACTGCACATTTCTGGACTGAGATGTCTG